>NC_069502.1:582141344-582213844 GCF_027579735.1 Bombina bombina
CACATGGTGTTTACATTTCTATGTGGCTTGCTTGGGGTTATTTAGCTCCCCTAGTAGAGATAGGACTATTGCACCTAAAAGTGAATGTAAATTTGAATGAATAAGTGCCCGGTTTTAACAAATACTATAATAAAAACAGGAGAACTTTCATTCATTAACATTTACATTGAGGCATTTTTGTTTTTAAATACTTGCCTTTTTCTTTAGGAAAACCAGACCGGTGATCCTCCGTCTGCTTCTTCTGCTGTACCTAACATATCGATCACAAAACCGGCTTCCTCCAGTCGCAGCGCAGTCTCACAAGCTGAACGCCTTGGGGTACTTGCAATGACTGGAGGAAGCCAGTTTCGTCATTGTAGTGCTAAGTACAGAGGACGGTGGAGGATCCCCGGTCTGGTTTTCTTAAAGAAAAAGGTAAATATTTAAAAAAAAAAAACGCTTCAATGTAAATCTTAATGAATGAAATTGCCCCTGTTTTTGATAGTATTATTCATTCAAATGTACATTCACTTTAAGTGGGAGGAGGAGTCTCAGGCCCAAAGGCAACCATTCAACCCTTCATTGGATTTAATTTGCTTTCATTATCCAAAATGTATAGATTATATACATATAAATACAGTGTGTGTGTGTATGTAAGTGTGTGTATAAAACAATATTAATTGTGAGGGGGCGGGTGGAAGTCTTGGGGAGTTCCCACACTTTTTTTTGTAGGACTTGACCCCTGCATTTACCACAATAATCTGTTAATATAAAGACAGAACATATTTTCACATTAAAAACATAAAGCTATTATGTACAGACTACATGAAAAAATAAAATAAAAATAAACAAAGCATACAAAATTGTCATTTTCAAGTAAAAATAAATTGGAAATAAATAAAAACCTGAAAATAATTGGCAACTTTTAAAAAATGTGACTTATGAGTTATGTATTTATATGTGTATATATTTATTTACAGACATATATACACATATTAATACATAAATACATATGTACACACATATATATAAATAAATATATATATTTATATATATAAACACATACATACTTACATACTGTACATATTTAGACATATATGTATGTATTGCTATGTTAAAGCCCTTTGTATGCTTTTTTTCTAACACCTGAGACCTCATAACTTTGAGCCCTTCTAACTTGTTTGTGCAATATTTTTTTTTAATAATTTTTATTGAATAGTGTTATGACTTTAACTGTACTTTTAAATGTATTTTTTATATGTGTTTTGTGACACTTTTTTGTTTCATGAAACAGTTAACCAGAGCTCTGAGGACGCCCTATCCCAATGCGTGTTAAGTTAAATTGCCCACAAGCGATTGCTGTTACTTTCAACTTGTAGTACGAGCGCTACTCCTGATGCGCACAAACAGCTATGATAAACCACTTTTCGCATGCAATCTGGCCATGCAAACATTTTACTTTTAATTTATAATGTGCATTCCACAGCTTTCATGCGTCTTGGCATGCTCTCCACCAGTCTTTCACATTGCTATTGGGTGACTTTATGCCACTTCTGGCGCAAAAATTATAGCAGCTTGGCTTTGTTTGATGACTTGTGACCATCCATTTTCTTCTTGATCACATTATCGGAGAAGATGACCTGGATTTATCTTTGTGAAGGATGCACGAACCAAGCCATGTTCAAGGTTATCCTGGAAGAAAACGTGCTTCCTTCTGCTCTGACAATGTTCCAAAACTGTGAAGACATACATACAGACACACAGACAAACAGACATACATACAGACACACAGACAAACAGACATACATACAGACACACAGACAAACAGACATACATACAGACACACAGACAAACAGACATACATACAGACACACAGACAAACAGACATACATACAGACACACAGACAAACAGACAGACACACAGACAAACAGACATACAGACAGACACACAGACAAACAGACATACAGACAGACACACAGACAAACAGACATACAGACAGACACACAGACATACAGACATACATACAGACATACAGACAGACACACAGACATACAGACAGAAACACAGACAAACAGACATACATACAGACACACAGACACACAGACATACATACAGACACACAGACAAACAGACATACATACAGACACACAGACAAACAGACATACATACAGACACACAGACAGACAGACATACATACAGCCAGACATACATACAGCCAGACAGACAGAAAGAAATACAGACATCCAGCCAGACAGAAAGCCAGACATACAGCCAGCCAGACATACAGCCAGCCAGACATACAGCCAGCCAGACAGACACACATACATACAGACAAACATACATTCATTAATACATTCATACATACATACAAATTAAAAACAGAAAATATTTCGATTTCAGAATAATTGTAAAATTGGACAGCTTGTAGAGGGGATGGGATCAAGTGTAAACAACATCTTATATAATTTAGGCAATATTTACGTTATACAACTGAAGGGTAATTTTTTATAATATATTACCATGTGAAAAATAGTACTTTAATCAGAAAGTTGATGTTTTTCTTATGAAAAAGGCTGGATTTGCGGATTTGTAGCTGTGTGTCTATCTATTAATCTATCTACACACACACACAAAACAAGCACATGTATTTTGCATTGGTTGTCAAAGCTGTTGCCCCTAGATATGATTCCTAACGTACATAATAAAAACCAGCTGCCTGTCTCTTCTGTGCAGGAGTATAGCATTAAACAGCTATAAGTAGTATAGCAAATGTTATAATACACTAAGGGCTAGATTATAAGTGGAGCACAATATATTGCTTTCGCCAATGCGCACTGGTATTACAAGGTGCAATGAGAAAGCAACCTTGTGTTTGCATTGCACGGAAGCTTTGTGCTCACGAGAGAGAGAAAATCTTGATTTTTACTTTTCTGTTGTCTGTACTTAGGGTCTGAGTGTTGCATTGTTTGTGTTTCTAATAGACACTTTATCATATGTATTAACAACATGGTTCTTTCTTTTTTTAAATTTGTTAATCATTAAAAAAAATGATTGCTCAGGGAAAATAACGTGTAAAATATCCGTCACTTTAACATATTTTAGTACAGTTATTCTGCACAACCGAGCAAAGTGGGACACTCACATTTAATAAAATATTGCATCTGCGTACAAGTTTATCTTATCAGATCACAGGCAATACGACGGCATGACAAACGGTTCTGCTAATCAAGCAGCAATAAATGATAAGGTCAGACTAAATCTAGATTTATTTTACAATTTTCAAGAGTAAATTTGTTACAATTTTTTTTCTCTATATGTCCACTTTTATCACCAGTTGATAACTGCACCTGTGTTTTGTTCTGCTGTGTCAAAACTGATAAAGCTTCAAACATTTTTCTAGAGGCTCTTAAAAGGGGAGGGCATAGGGGGAGCCGTGACTTTAAGAGTAATTTCAGATTGTAAATGAAAAAAGAGAGGCACGACTGTTCATTTGCACCAATCATGCTTTCCTTTCATCTGCTCTGATTAGGCTTGGTGCGGTTTCATCAAACTACTCCATCACTGAGCTGTCACTCGAGTCTTCTGTTGATTGAAAACAATCAGTGCTCTGATGGCACAATTATTCTGACCCTTTAACTAGAGGCTGCTGTGATAATGAAAGGTTGATTATGATAGTTTGTGCCTCTTTCAGTTTGCCAAGAAGGTTAATTTGGGCATGAGACGGATGTTTAATGGGCGCTTGCTAGCTACACTGAGGTAAATGAGAACGTGCAGTCTTAGATATTGCATGGATATAGTTTGCCTGCCAATCACTGTCATTTAGACTTTGCGCCTTACACTCTGAAATCACATTTTATTTTTTTTTCCTCTGGATTTAATTTATTCACTGCCCTGAGGAACTTCTATCACTCAGTGACCTTCACAGCAGCTTTTCTTTTTTCTTTCTTTTTTTTTTTAATGAAGCTAAAAACCTAGAAATCTATTTTTTTTTTATTTTTTTTTACATTAATACAAATTGCCCACTTCTAGAGCCGTATTTCAGTTGCAGCTACATTTCTACATACTATTCAGATTATTTGAAGCAAAGCACATTTATGTAATGAGCTTTTCATACAAGCAAATACAAATATTACTTTTTAGCTTTACAATAAAAGGCATATTATAATCACAGGTTTAAAGTTTAACACTGAGGGAAAATCATTTTGAGTGTGTCTGAAATAGGTTAGGAGGTCAGTTTTCTCCCAGAAATACTCAGTACACATTGTTTCCATTGCTATTAAGATGGTGACATGCACTAGTATAGAAAAGGGTATGGCCTTTTCAATCAATAATATAAATTTACCAATGTTAAAGGGTCAGCCTGTTTCAGAATTTGTATTGTTTAAAAAGATAGATAATCTATTACACATTCCGTAGTTTTGCATAACCAACAGGGTTATATTAATATATTTTCTTTTACAAGATATGACAAGTCCACGGATTTCATCCTTGTGGGATATCGCCTCCTGGTCAGCAGGAAGTGGCAAAGAGCTCCACAGCAGAGCTGTATATATAGCCCCTCCCTTGCCTCCCTCTCCAGTCATTCTCTTTGCCTGTGTTAGTTATAGTTTCTTCAATCAAGATTTTATTATTTTTAAAGTGGTGCCTTAGTGTGCTACTTTGTTCTGGGGTTTAGCCTAAACCAAATCAGTCTCTTCAATACAAAAAGAGAAGCATTTGGTAGCTTCAAAGCAATGGGAACTTGTGGGATTTTATTCTCACTGCGCCTCCCATAGTTTGTATGCTGCCCTTTCAGAGGAAAAATCTGAGAGACCTTACTCAGTATTTTTCCTTTTTATCCTCAGGTTCATGTGAGCAGTAGGACTTCATACACCTGGGAGCTGCCTTTGCTGTCGGCAGTTGGAGGTAAGTGCCATTTTTATTCTTGGGCATAGGAGATAGAATGGGCTCGGATGTCATTGGCCACCCTCATTATGAATAACAGCCCTTAGACAGATGGGCTACTTGTTCAGGTATGTGTCTTCTCCTTTCCTGGGAGACAAGCCTAGACAGCTGTAATTTTATTTCCCTGGGTTTACCCTTGTAAGCTTCATCTCCCGGCGGTTACATAAGAATACTGCCGACCGGGTGATGACTGTGTTTAAATCCGCTTTTTCCCCAGATAATGAGAGGGTTTTTTAAAGTGTGTGTTTTGCTGTAAAAAGTGTGTGTTTTACATACTGTTAATTTTTTGGGGGGCATTTTGTTGCATCTCCCGGCAGTTAAGATGGCGACCGGGAGATGTCTGTGTATCATTATTGTATACGCCCACGAAGTGCGGTCCTTGGAGACGCTTGGTCTTCACGTGCCTGTTTTGTCTCTCTTGACAAGTAATTGCTGGGAGCCGGGTGGTGCCTATGGTCTATGTCCGTGGTGGGCTACTTGTTCCTAGGGCACATTATAGTTAATACTCCCGGCGGTTCACTATCTACATTTGCCGCTCAGGAGTTGTCTGTTGCATCACCGCCCAGGAGGGGCAGTCCTTTGATGGCCATTTGCTTGGCGGGCGCAGTTTTTTCCGGGCGGTTCTACTGCAATCATACCGACTGGGAGTTAGATTACACAGAGATATGTGCTCTTAATAGTCTAAGAAAAGCTAGACACATGGGGACCCTATTATAGGCTTCTTAACGACCGGCAAAATAAGTTGGATCGTAGCCTTATTTCCCATATTGCGTATTTCCAAATAACCAATACATAATATTACATGTTTAAGAGTCTGGTATGACTTGGGAACATTCATTTTTAAAAGGGGATTCTGCTGAGGGGTGTGGAGATCTAGCAATGTACGCTAGTTTAGCCCTATTATTTTTCATTTGCAGGATATGACATAATAAATCAACTGAAAAGAAAAAGTGTGTGTTTTGCTGTTGAAAATTTAAAGCGACAGTCACATGTTTGCATATCCAGTCTATCCTAATTACTCCTCCTTCAGCTATGACTGTTGGGAGTCTGGTAATCCTGTGCAATCCATTCCATATATTTTTTTATAAGAAAGTGTCCAAATTAATTTTTGACACACATGCAGTGCTCTGTGGGTGCTTGCAGAACTGTTGCCTTTGATATTACTTATTACTATGTTACTAGTTGGATTGTTTTTCTACACAACAGAAATAAGTCGTACGTTTACAATTTAAAGTGACAGTGCATATAAAAAAAAAATGAAAGTTTTTTTTTTTCTTTCTATGTTCCTTTAAGGGACTTATGACTGTTTGTTTGTTCTTCATCCACTGTAATGTAGGATGATACAATAATACGCTATAATAGGTTACTTTAAGATTGTAAATGAGAAGTAACCTTTTTTCTGTGTTCAGTTTACAACTGTATTTCCACTGTTTATTTGTTTATTCATCCCTTGTGATGTGAATAACACAACCGCAATCAGGAATAGGGTTGCATTTCAGATAGCAACATGAGCAGCGCCATGAGACCCATTGCGGGTGTGTTGCCGCGCTTTACAAGTACCCAATACAGACATATGTATTTCATTACAGAATCAGTATCGCTTCCTATGGGAAGATTTTGCTGGCGCTTTGCCTGCGCCATAGCATTGACTATTTTTTGCTTTTGTACAATAAGGTAAATAGTCTCAGTCCTAGCAGTTCAGGGGACAGTAAGGGTCATTTTTATTAAGTTCTTACTGCTGTTCTTTGGTGTGCATTCATCCTTTGCGACTTAGCTTGGCACAGCAGCACCCAACTCTTAGTTTAGCTGCTTTCTGCTTTTTTCTTGCAGGAGGACCCTGTTCGGGCCCAACTGGAAGGAGATTATTTCTGACGATGAGGGTCTTTTTCCCCTTCAGAATAAGGAATTCGATCAGAGGGGGCAACAGAGTATTTCCGTTCCTTTTGTAAAAGTTCGCTTGGAGTCCCAACCAGTCTTGGAATAGGGGTTGCCAATCCTTGCACCCTACTACTACTACAAGTCAGCATGTAGGGTCGGGCCCTGCTCCAGACCGGATGTAGTAGGGGGCAGACTTTTCTTTTTGTAGAAGACTTGGAGAAGAGACGTTCAGGATCCCTGAACACTAGAAATCGTGTCCCAGGGGTATCAACTGGAGTTCAAAAATTCCCTCCCAAGGGGAAGTTTTCTTCTTTCAAGATTGTCTGTAGACCAGATGAAAAGAGAGGCATTCTTACGTTGTGTAAAAGACCTCTCCACCATGGGAGTAATTCGTCCTGTTCCAATTCAGGAACTGGGGCTGGGGTTTTATTCAAATTTTTTTGTAGTTCACAAAAAAGAGGAAACGTTCAGACCCATCTTAGATCTCAAGAGTCTAAACAAGTTTCTCAGAGTCCCATCCTTCAAGATGGAGACGATTCGGACATTTCTTCCTTTGATACAGGAGGATCAATATATGACTACAGTGGACTTAAAGGATGCATATCTTCACATTCCTATCCTCAGAGAGCATCACCAGTTTCTAAGGCTTGCCTTCTTGGACAAACATTTTCATTTTTGTGGCTCTTCCCTTCGGGTTAGCCACGGCACCCAGGATCTTCACAAAGGTTCTAGGGTCTTTGCTAGCGGTTCTCAGACCACGGGGCATTGCAGTGGCACCTTATCTGGATGATATTCTCATCCAGGCGTCGTCCTACCAACTGACAAAGTCTCATTCCAACATAATTCTGTCCTTCCTAAGGACTCATGGGTGAAAGGTGAATCTGGAAAGGAGGTCACTAATTCCACAGACAAGGGTTCCTTTCCTGGGAACTCTAATAGAGAGGTCAGAGAGTTAAAGATTCTGAATACATACAGAGCCTTCAGTCCAATCCTTGGCCATCAGTGACTCAGTAGCATAGAGGTATTTGGATTGATGGTGGAGGCAATGGACATCATTCCGTTGGCTCGTTTTCATCTCAGACGCTACAGCAGTGGAATGGAGATTATGTAAATTTGTATCCTCAGATAGATCTGGATTAGGAGACAAGAGATTTTTTTCTTGGGTGGTTGTCGCTGGTTCATCTGTCTCAAGGGAAGTGCTTCTGCAGGCCTTCATGGGTGATTGTGACAATGGACGCCAGTCTACTAGTATGGGGTGCAGTCTGGAATTCCCTGAAGGCTCAGGGTGTGTGGACTCAATCGGAGTCTCTACTTCTCATCAATATTCTGAAGTTGAGAGTAATATTCAGTGCGCTTCAAGTTTTGCCTCAGTTGGTTTCGGCCAAATTTATCCGATTTCAGTCAGACAACATCATGACTGTGGCTTACATCATTCATCAGGGAGGAACAAGGAGTTCCTTAGCGATGACGGAAGTATCCAAGATAATTTGGTGGGCGGAGGCTCACTTTTGTTATTTGTCAGCAATCTACATCCCAGGAGTGGACAACTGGGAGGCGGATTTTTTGAGAAGACAGACTTTTCATCCAGGGGACTGGGAACTCCATCCTGAGGTCTTTGCCATCCTGATTCTCAGGTGGGGCAGACTGGAATTGGATCAGATGGCGTCTCGTCAGAATGCCAAGCTCCTAGGGTACGGACCCAGGTCCAGGGACCCTCAGGCTGAACTGATAGATGCCTTGGCAGTGCCTCGGTCGTTCAACCTAGCTTATGTGTTCCCACCATTTGCTCTCCTTTTTCCGGGTGATTGCACAGATCAAACAGGAGAAGGTTTCAGTGATTCTAATCACTCCTGCGTGGCCTCGCAGGACTTGGTATGTCGACCTGGTGGACATGTCCTCTCTGCCGCTGTGGAAACCTCCATTGAGGCAGGACCTTATCATTCAGGGACCCTTCCTTCATCCGAATCTAATTTCTCTGCAGCTATCTGCTTGGAGATTGAACGCTTGATTTTATCTAAGCGGGGGTTCTCTGATGCGGTTATTGATACCTTGATTCAGGCACGCAAGCCTGTTACTGGAAAGATTTACCACAAGATATGGCGTAAATATCTTTATTGGTGCGAATCCAAGGGCTACTCATGGAGTAGGGTTAGGATTCCCAGGATTTTATCTTTTCTCCAAGTAGGATTGGAGAAAGGGTTGTCGGCAAGTTCCTTAAAGGGACAGATTTCTGCTTTGTCCATTTTGCTACACAAACGTCTGGCAGATGTTCCAGATGTCCAATCTTTTTGTCAGGCTCTGACTAGAATCAGGCCTGTATTTAGATCAATTGATCCTCCTTGGAGTTTGAATTTAGTTCTTTAAATTCTTCAAGGGGTTCCGTTTGAACCCATGCATTCCATAGATATTAAGTTATTATCTTGGAAAGTTTTATTTTTGGTTGATATTTCTTCTGCTCGCAGAAGTTTCTGAGCTTTCGGCTTTATAATGTGATTTTCTTGTTTCTGACAAGAATATCAATCAGGAAATTGTTGTTCCTTCATTATGTCCTAACCCTTCTTCTGAGAAGGAGCGTATGTTACATAACTTGGACGTAGTTCGCGCCTTAAAGTTTTACTAAGGATTTTCGTCAAACATTTTCATTGTTTGTGGTTTTTGCTGGGAAACGTAGGGGTCAGAAAGCTCCGGCTACCTCTTTCTTTTTGGCTGAAGAGTATTATCTATGTTGCATATGACACTGCTGGACAGCAGCCTCCTGAACGAATTAAGGCTAATTCTACTAGAGCTGTGGTTTCCTCATGGGTATTTGAAAATAATGCTTCTGTTGAACAGATTTGCAAGACTGCAACTTGGTCGTCTCTTTATACTTTTTCCAAATTTTTACAAATTTGATCCTTTTGCTTCTTCTGAGGCTGTTTTTGGGAGAAAGGTTCTTCAAGCAGTGGTGCCGTCCGTTTAGGTCCCTGTCTTGTCCCTCCCTTTCATCCGTGTCCTATAGCTTTGGTATTGTATCCCACAAGCAAGGATGAAATCCGTGGACTCGTCATATCTTGTAAAAGAAAAGGAAATTTATGCTTACCTGATAAATGTATTTATTTTATGATATGACGAGTCCACGGCCCACCCTGTTATTTTTCTAAAGACAGGTTTTTATTTTTGTCAGTCACCTCTGCTCCTTGGCCTTTCCTTTCTCTTCCTAACTTCGGTTGAATGACTGGAGGGGGAGGGGAGGGAAGGGAGGGGCTATATATACAGCTCTGCTGTGGAGCTCTTTGCCACTTCCTGCTGACCAGGAGGCGATATCCCACAAGTAAGGATGAAATCCGTGGACTCGTCATATCATAAAATAAATAAATTTCCTTTTTTACCTCTGTGATTAGCTTTTATCTAAGCCTCTGCAGACTGCCCCTTATTTCAGTTCTTATGACAGACTTACATGTTAGCTAATCAGTGCTGACTCATTAATAACTCCACGGGAGTAAGCACAATGTTATCTATATGGCACACAAGAACTAGCGCTGTCTAGCTTTGAAAAATGAACAAAATAAATTGAGATAAGAGGCGGCCTTCAAGGGCTTAGAAATCTGGGCCTCGATCCAATATGCAGCATCGCCCCCAAAAGCCAGCAACGCCGTTTTTTGCGCTGTTTTGGTATCACATATATGGCGTAACATATAAGTTACGCGCGTATATTTCACCCGTCGCCCGCAGTTTTTACTCCCATAAACTAACATGGGACCACGTCGTAAATCGGTATCCAATATCCAGCGCCAGGACTTACTCCATTTTTACCTCGCCATAAAAGGCAGCCGTAGCAAGCCTTGCACTGAGTATGGGAGCAACATAACTCCTGAAAATGCCTGCAAAAATAAACTAACACCTAACGCTTGCGCAATGTCTATCTACCTGTGAACCGCAATCCCCCACCGCAATAACTAATAAAGTCTATTTACCCCTAAATCAGCCAACCCCAACATCGTAAACTACCTATTAAAACTATTAACCCTTAATCTGCCATAGCCCTCAACGCAATAAACCTATTAAAGTATTAACCCTTAATCCGCCATAGCCCACAACGCAATAAACCTATTAAAGTATTAACCTCTAAACCGCCATAGCCCACAACGCAATAAACCTAACCTAACACCCCCTAAATGAACCAAAATTATCTAATTTACAAAATACTAAAGTTACTCTGTTCAAATCAGCCAATAGGATAAGAGCTACTGAAATTCTATTGGCTGATTTGAATAGCATATAGAATTTCAGTAGCTCTCATCCAATTGGCTGCTTTGAATTTGAAGGCTCAAATCAGCCAATAGGAATTCAAAGGACGCCATTTTTAATCACGTACCTTGAATTCCTATTCAGTGTACGGCGGAGATCGTATGAAGAGGATCCTCCACGCTCCATGGCTCCACTGTCGCCGGTCTTCAGTTCCAGAGTCGCCGGTCTTCAGCTCCGCGGTCATCACTCTTCAACTCCGCCCACCGCTCCGCGCCGGCTGGTTCCTGGAAGAAGAAAAGAATAGGTCGCCGCTTGCAAGAACGCTTCACCACCTGGAACAGGACCTTCTCCGCTGGTCTTCAGGACAGGTGAGGACCACGTGGGGGTTAGACTTAGGGTTTTTTAAGGTTTTTTTGGGGGGTTTATTTTATTTGGATAAGGTAGGCAGCAATAGAGCTAAATGCACTTTTAAGGGCAATGCCCAACAAATGCCCTTTTAAGGGTAATGGGTAGTTTAGGGTTTTTAGTGTTAGTTTATTTTGGGGGGGTTTGGTGGGTGGGAGGGTTTACTGTTGGGGGGGCTTTGTGTATTTGTTTTGCAAAAGAGCTGATTATCTTGGGACAATGCCCTGCAAAAAGCCCTTTTAAGGGCTACTGGTAGTTTATTAGATTAGGGGGTGTTTTTATTTTGGGTGGGCTTTTTATTTTCATAGGGATTAGGTATAATTTTTTTTAAATTTTGTAATTATTTTCTGTAATCTTAGATTTTTTTTATTTTCTGTAATTCTAGCTTAAAGGGACAGTCTACTCCAGAATTTTGATTAGACTGCCCCTTTAATTTATACTTAGTTTATTTTTATTTTTAAAGTAGTGTTAGTTTTTTGTAATTTAAGAGTAACTTTAGTATTTTGTAAATTAGATAATATTGGTTCATTTAGGGGGTGTTAGGTTGGGGGTGTTAGGTTAGGGGGGTTAGGTTGGGGGTTAGGTTTATTGCATTGTGGGCTATGGCGGTTTAGAGGTTAATACTTTAATAAGTTTATTGCGTTGTGGGCTATGGCGGTTTAGAGGTTAATACTTTAATAGGTTTATTGTGTTGTGGGCTATGGCAGATTAAGGGTTAATACATTTATTATTAGTAGTGAGAGGGGGGATTGCTGATATAGGGGTTATACGTGTCAGGCTTATTTTTAGGAGGCTTGTTAGACTTTTACGGGAGATTTGGTATTTTCTTTACTTTTCTTAGGCACTGGCAGTTTCTAAAGTGCTGTAAGTCACTGGCAACTCCAGAAATTTGTATTTACACTTATTTCTGGACATCGCTAGTTTATCCGACTTACGCCACTTAGGAAATGCCAGCGCCGTATATGTAATACCCCGATGTGCGAGGTGAAATTACGGGCGGCGTGGGTTTCTGCGCTTACGCTGTAACCTGCGCCGTATATTGGATCGGGCCCTTAGCGTGTAAGCCTACCTAGGTTTAGCTTGCAACAAAGAATACCAAAAGAACAAAGCAAATTTGATGATAAAAGTAAATTGGAAAGTTGTTTAAAATTGCATGCCCTATCTGAATTATGAAAGTTTAATTTTGACTAGACTGTCCCTTTAAGCTAAAACAAATTTTTTTGTGTAAAAGAATTGCAGAGACCATACACACATCTCATGAAACCCTTATAAAACAGCTTCTGCACGCTGTTGTTTGTCAGCTGAAGAAGAAAGCATGGATGTGTCCATTAAAACGTTGTGCAGTTCTGTTGAGACACTTTATTATAGTAATAATTGATTTTTATGTCTAAACAAGAAAGTACAGAATCTAGTTTGATGAATTTGTTGAATGCATCTCTTACCTGCAATCCACTTTAAATAAGCACTCATGAAGAATAGTATGTTCAGTGTGTGAGTGAGATAAGTGTACAACAAACAACATCTTGCAGACAGTTGGGCTCATCAGTACAAGTTTGGTTCCTGGCTATGGTAACAAAGCTGTAATAGATACCACAGTAGGGTTGCCAATAATCTGGTACTTTATTATGTGATATACAACTCATTTTAAGTATGTTTTAACATCAGTCGTATCAGCTTTAAAGGGATATGAAATAAAAAAAAATGTTCTTTTGTGATTCAGATACAATTTTTAAAAAGATTTTATCAGATTTGCTTCATTCCCATTGTATTCTTTGTTGAACAGATACCAAGGTAGGCATTTGGAGCACTACATGCGCTATAGAAAGGGTTTCTGAATTTCAAAGGTCTAAATAGTTTACCAGTGATGTATGCGGTCAGGTATGTGATGTCGCTGGCACGCATGCGCATTAGGGCCAAAATGTGTAAAACAGCTGATGTAACATCACAGGAAGTGACATGGTTTGCTCTTTTCCAAAGTTCGGCCTCTTACCAGAACACCGGCTCATTTTTAGTTTCAGCACGCTGGCTAGAGCTTGTGATTGGTGGCTACATTTAGCAAACCAATAAGCAAGTGCAACCCAGGTTCTCAAACAAAAATGGGCTGGCTCTTAATCGCTTCCAGACGCTTTCAGGGTATTGCAGTAATGCCTCAATATTGAGGCATCACTGCAATACCCTTTTTTACCCATCTATGCAGAGAGGGCCACTGTGTATTGTAAATGTATGGGAAGGAGGGAGTGGAGGGAGGGGGAGGGGGGAGGGTATTGAGAGGGAGCAGCTACACTACAGAAAATGTTTTATTATATATACATTTTTTTTTTTGGCAAACTGGGTACTGGCAGACAGCTACCAGTACCCAAGATGGCGGCAAATAGGTAGAGGGGGAGGGTTAGAGAGCTGTATGGGGGATAAGGGAGGTTGGGGGCCGAATTATCAAGCTCTGAATGCAGCTTGATGCCTCTTGTTTCCGGCAAGCCTTCAGGCTCGCCGGAAACAGAAGTTATGAAGCAGCGGCCTAAAGACCACTGCTCCATAACTTGTCTGCCTGCTCTAAAGCGGCGGACAGAAATCAACCCGATCGAATACGATTGGGTTGATTGACACCCCCTGCTAGCGGCTGATTGGCCGCATATCTGCAGGGGGCGCTGATAACACTGTTGGAATCAGTGGCATCGCTACAGGGGGCAAGGGGGGCATTTGCCCCCGCTATATTAATGCTTGCCCCCCCACCCGCCCCCCCTGCCAGCCCCGGCACTTGCATAATGTTGGTGGAGTTTTTTTTTTTACTGTTGTTTCTGCGCACTGTGCACAAGCAAGCACACAGCTCATTGAAACAGATAGCATGCAACTTCCTACATTGCAACAGTGGGCGTGCCGTGTGGGGCTTGCTTGTTGCACTAAGCCGCCTATCAGTGTGCTGCGCCTGCGCACATTGTGGACTGGAGTCTGCTGCGAGGGAAATCGTGGGATCGATGGATCACTGAATGGCGCTGCATGATGACTCCTGATGCACAAAGTGAAATGAGCTGATCCCGTGAGTGAGTGACACCCAACCCAGTCGCCGCCCAGCCCACCGTCCAACCGGTACATTGTGTAGAGATGAGGTATGAGGGCAGCCACTGAGCCGCAGCAGTGGTCTGGGGGTGGGCAGACGCACATTTGATCTGAGTCTGAGCCAGTCATCCTCCCACTGCACACAGCAGCGGTCTATTTATCTGACGACTGACTATTAAGTTTTTTAAAATATATTTTAAAAGGTTTTCCTTAGGGGACTTGAGGAGGCTGCTTTGTGCAAAGTAACGCCGTGCAACTACGAAGCCCCGCCGGTGCGACTACGAAGCCCCCTGGGCCCTTACCCAGGGGGCTTCGTAGTCGCACCGGTGTTACTTTGCACAAAGCAGCCTCCTCAAGTCCCCTAAGGAAAACCTTTTAAAATATATTTTAAAAAACTTAACAGTCAGTCGTCAGATAAATAGACCGGTGCTGTGTGCAGTGGGAGGAAGACTGGCTCAGACTCAGATCAAAAGTCTGCAGAAGTTCTTAGTTCATCTCAAAGGGTAAGCAGGGCTAATGAAAATCAGGAGGGAATGCGGAGGCTTTACCCAAATGTTACTCCAGGTTTGCATTAGGGGATAAAGACTGACATGTTTGTTAATTAAAGCCCAGCACTTTCAGTGTGAAAAATGCCAGAACATAACTTTACTGTAGTCAGCAAAAGCTTATTCATGACCTACTGTCTGTATGTCAGAGAATGTCATGTGTGATCCAGGGAGTTAACCAATAAATTTAGCACAAATAAATAGATAAAAATAAAATTAAAAAATGCATAGTTAAACAGTCATACACACACATATAGCACATTTTATTGGTTATGAATTGCAAAAGGATATGGAAGTTTCATTAAAATGATTAGATCAGACAGGAAAAGACATGGGGTATGGATTTTCTGTTAATAGTTATAATCTGAAAGTCTAACCCTACTAACCTTATAGGTGGATGAGATAAAATGACTTGCAATCTATTATTTAATTAAAAGAATCAAGTTGGTGACTGCTTTTAGCCCAGAGGACAAGTATACCCAGTCCCCAGTAGCCCATGCACTGCAACGGAGTTCTTCAGAGGAAACCCATACAACTTGTGAGTAACACCAGCAATACCAATTGCCCACCAATTGAAATGCAAACTGAGGTCCTTTCAGGATTTTTTGTTGCATAAAAAAAATTCAGCTAATTTTTGTTTATTTGCAAAAATAAAATAAAATAATTAAAATTAACAACACAATATACAGGATTAAACAGTTATTTATTTATTTATATATATATATATATATATATATATATATATATATATATATATTAATATTAATATATATATATATATATATATATTTATTAATATATATATATACCTTTAGGGAAGTTGCGGGTATGGCAGGGTATATACCTGGGTGGTTTATGTAATACAGCTGCAGGTCTTACTCTAATAGTGAAATGCTGCCCTGGTTTCACTATGTGCTGCTTCACATTGTATATTGCAGAGCGGTGGAAAGGCTTGAATGGTAGGGGGCATGCTGTATTTTTACAAGAATCCGCTACAGTTGCACTGCTGTGCTGTGTGTGTTGAATGAGAGTTTGTGTGCTGAGGTATGTGTGTTGTATGAGGGTGAGTGTTTGTGTGTGTTATATGAGGGTGAGTGTGTGGTGTGTGTGTAGTATGAGGGTATGTGTGGTGTGTGTAGTATGAGGGTGAGTGTGTGGTGACTGGTGAGGGTGTGGTATGTGTGTAGTATGAGGGTATGTGTGTTTTGTATGAGTGTGGTGTGTGTGTGGTATGAGGGTGAGAGTGGTGTGTGTGGTATGAGGGTGAGAATAGTGTAAGTATTGTATGAGGGTGAGTGTGGTATGTGTTGTATGAGTAGGGTGAGTGTGTGTTGTATGAGGGTGAGTGTGTGTTGTATGAGGATGAGTGTGTGTTGTATGAGGGTGAATGGTATGTGTGTGTTGTATGTGGGTGAGTGGTGTGTGTGTGTGTTGTATGAGGGTGAGGGTGAGTGTGTGTGGTGTGTATGAGGGTGAGTGGTGTGTTTGTGATGTATGTGTGTGTAGTATGAGGTTGTGTGTTTTATGATTGTGTGTGTAGGATGAGGGTAAGTGTTTGGTGTGTGTGCTGTATTAAATGTGTGGTGTGTGGGTGCTGTATTAAAGTGTGTGGTGTGTGTGTAGAATGAGGGTGAGTGTGGTGTGTGTCTGTGTAGTGTGATGGTGAGGTGTAGTATGTGTGTTGTATGAGGGTGTCTGTGTGTGTTTTCAGACCAAACACAAAAATAGGGTCACAAAGGTATGTGGTATCATGGCACTGGGTCTTTGGGGAAAAAAAGTTTGAAGAACCCTGATTTATAGAGCCCTGGTGTTTGCTGAAATTGCTTTAAACTATAAAGAAAAGCTTTTGAGAGTTTTCCTCTCTTTCTCGGGTCTGAAACAATACCTGAGGGAGAAAGGAAAACTCTTGAAAGCTTGTCTTTTTAGTATTAGGTTAATACAATAAAAAGGTATCATTGCATACCGCATTACTCTGGTATTTTGGAATCTTATTTATATATATATATATATATATATATATATATATATATATATATATATATATATATATATATATATATATATATATATATATAGATGTTATTTTCAGTGGTATAAATTAGTGGCGAAAATTATTAGTGCCCCCCCAGTTTTGACTCTGGTATCTTATGTGCCCCCCCTATATATTGTTCCTAGAGTCGCCACTGGTTGGAATTTATCGATGTGCAGCGGACATGATACGCTACATCGTATCATGACCACTCGCACTTTGATAAATATGCCCCTTTGGGTTGTCTATTTAAAATAAATATATACATGTGAAGGGTTTATTCAGGGATTCCAGACAGATATCAGTGCTACAATGTAACTATGGCTAATTTAAGGGGGGAAATTGTTTGTACTACTTGTACTTATTGTCCTGCAAACTTACAAAAAAAGCAAAGAACATGCAAACATTGGGTATTTCTAAACTCGGGACAAAATTTAGAAACTATTTAGCATGAGTATTTTTTGGTGGTTGTAGATGTGTAACAGATTTTGAGGGTCAAAGTTAGAAAAAGTGTGTTTTTTTTCCAATTTTTTTCCTTCATATTTTATAATTTTTTATAGTAAATTATGATATGATGAAAATAATGGTATATTTAGAAAGTCCATTTAATGGCGAGAAAAATGATATATAATATGTGTGGGTACAGTAAATGAGTAAGAGAAAACAGCTAAATACAAACACAGCAGAAATGTAAAAATAGCCCTGGTCCTTGAGGGTTAGAAAATTGAAAAATGGTTTGGTCATTAAGGGGTTAAAATTGAATGCTCTATCTGAATCATGAAAGAAAAAACTGAATTATTTTCAGCAATACAACTATAATAAAATAGCCAAACCTTTTTTTGATGTAACACATCAAACTGCCCGATCAGTTAAAGGGATACTAAACCCAAATTTTCTCTTTCATGATTCAGGGTAGCACTTGCTGTCTTAATGTAGCCACCAATCAGCAAGCGCTACCGATGTGCTGAACCCAAAAATGGGTAGGCTCCTAACTTTACATTCCTGCTTTTTCAAATTAAGGTAGCAAGAGAACTAAGAACAAATGATAATAGGATTCAATTAGAAAGTTGCTTAAAATTACATGCTCTTTCTGAATCATGAAAGAAAAAAAAATTGGGTTTATTATCCCCTTAAACCCTTAACGACCGAAACGACCGACGACGTATGGGGTACGTTCTCTAAAAAAATACGACCGAGGACGTACCCCGTATGTCGTCGGTCTTGGAATGCAGTGGAAGCGATCCTGATCCTTTCCGGTTATTGCAGTGATGCCTCGATATCGAGGCATCCTGCAATAACCTTTCTTGCCCATCTGATGCACAGAGACGGGCAGGCGCGTGCACGGGGCGGGAGCAGGTGAGAACCACTACACTATAGAATTTTTTTAGATATTAAGTGGGAGAAAGGGGGATGGGAATTGGGAATTTAGATGGATCTAAGGGATCTGGGAGGGGGTGGGGGGTTGGTCTGTCTTTGGGGGGGAAGCTACACTACAGAAAAAAGTAAAACATTTTTTAAAAAAAGCACAATTTTATTGTAAACTGGGTACTGGCAGACAATACCCAAGATGGATCCCAATAAGGTAGAGGGGGAGGATCAGGGAGGTTGGGGGCTAAGGGAGGATCCTACACAGCAGCATATGTAAATATGTTCCAAAAAAAAATATAGAAAAAATAAGATACCTTTTATTTTAGTACTGGCAAATTTTCTTCCAGTACTTAAGATGGCGGGGACAATTATGGGGTGGGGGAGGGAAGAGAGCTGTTGGGGTGTAATGTGTCAGGTGGGAGGCTGATCTCTACACTAAAGCTAAAATTAACCCTACAAGCTACCTAATTAACCCTTTCACTGCTGGGCATAATACACGTGTGATGAGCAGCGGCATTTAGCAGCCTTCTTATTACCAAAAAGCCAAAGCCATATATGTCTGCTATTTCTGAACAAATGGGATCCCATAGAAGCATTTACAACCATTTGTGTCATAATTGCACAAGCTGTTTGTAAATAATTTCAGTGAGAAACTTAAAATTGTGAAAAATTTTAAGTTTTTTTAATTTGATCGCATTTGGCAGTGAAATGGTGACATGAAATATACCAAAATGGGCCTAGATCAATACTTTGGGTTGTCTACTACACCACACTAAAGCTAAAATTAGCCCTACACGCTCCCTAATTAACCCCTTCACTGCTGGGCATAATACACGTGCGCAGCGGCATTTAGCAGCCTTCTAATTACCAAAAAGCAACGCCAAAGCCATATATGTCTGCTATTTCTGAACAAAGGGGATCCCAGAGAAGTATTTACAACCATTTGTGCCATAATTGCACAAGCTGTTTGTAAATAATTTCAGTGAGAAACCTAAAATTGTGAAAAATTTAACTTTGTTTTTTAATTTGCTCGCATTTGGCGGTGAAATGGTGGCATGAAATATACCAAGATGAGCCTAGATCAATACTTGGGGTTGTCTACTACACTACACTAAAGCTAAAATTAACCCTAGAAGCTCCCTACATGCTCCCTAATTAATCCCTTCACTGCTGGGCATAATACACGAGTGGTGCGCAGTGGCATTTAGCGGCCTTCTAATTACCAAAAAGCAACACCAAAGCCATATAAGTAATATACAAGTTGTTTGTAAATAATTTCAGTGAGAAACCTAAAGTTTGTGAAAACATTTGTGAAAAAGTGATTAACCCTTTATGCCTGCAAAAATATATATTAATGATTTAACTCCTTAGTGCCAGTAAGACAAATATCAATAGCCAGATATATGCTTGCGTGAGATCTCAAATCAGGTAGCTACTCTACCTTTTGCCCGTTATATATGCAATATCTAGATATGTTGCACATTGAGGCCCCTTTGTTTGACATCAATGCTAAATGAGACCCAGATCAAATGTTTCCACACGCCCCCTTGATGCTAGCTTTACCCAAGTGGTGAATAACACGTGCAGCCTTCTTTATGTCTGTTGTATGTTGAAGTGAAGCTCAGATCAGATGTTTGGCCCTTGTAGTCTTACCTTAAAATGCCGCTGCTTGATTCTTGTTTGACTCAGATACACTACCATATGTGAAACAACTGCAGGCACATAGAGTATTGGATAGGAAGGAGCAGGTAATGCCTGCTGCACTTGTAGAGAGGGAAAAGAGTTAACAGTGCCCAGGACCGGACCACCCCACTACATGTATGGTGATGGGCACTGGTTGTATGGCTGTTGTCCATCCACAAGTTGCTGACAGGGAGTTTTCTCATGGCTATGTATGGTGTTGGCACAGTGCTGAGTTATCAGAAACCATTAAAGATATTCAGCTAGATAACAAGTCTGTGCGTTCATCTTTTTTCAACGTTAAAACAGCATCGCAGCCATTACAAATTTTGTCGGTATAGGTGTACCGCAAGCCTTTTAGCCTGTAACGCAACGTCAGTACCGCACTCGTAAAAATTTAAATTTTTTTATGGGATTCCCATAGTGCTGCCATTACGAGTTTTGCGGTGAGGCTAAAACGTCAAGATCCGTAACGCCATCTAAAACCAGTGGTTATGAATTTTACGCTACAAATCTGCTACATAAAACTCATAACTAAACTGCTACAAAGTACACTAACACCCATCAACTACCTATTAACCACTAAACCGAGGCCCTCCCGCATCGCAAACACTATATTAAACTTATTAACCCCTAATCTGCCGCTCTCGATATCGCCGCCACTAAAAAAAAATATTAACCCCTATTCCGCCACTCCCCGACATCGTCACCACTATAATAAACGTATTAACCCCTAAACCGCCGCCCTCCTGCATCACAAACACTATTTAAATATAAATAACCCCTAATCTGCCGTCAGCCCACATAGCCCCCACTATACTAAAGTTATTAAGCCCTACACCGCTGCCACTATAATAAACCTATTAACCCCTAAACCTCAAACCCTCCACAATGAAATATACTTAAGTAAACTATTAACCTCTAAACCAAAAGCCCCCCACATCGCAATAAACTAAATTAAACTAGTAACCCCTAAACCTAACGCCCCCCTAACTTTATATTAAAATTACAATTTCCCTAGCTTAAATTAAAATTTAGCTGTCAAATTAAAAAAACTAAGTTTAAACTAACAATTAAACTAATATAATTATTAAACTAAAATTAAACTAGCTACCAATTAAATTAAACTAAAATACACATTAAAAAATCCTAACACTAAACATTACAAACTATCTAATTACAAAAAATAAAAAAGACTAAATTACAAAAAATAACAAACACTTAATTACAAAAAATAACTAATGAAATTATCCAATAAAAAAGAATTACACCTAATCTAATAGCCCTATCAAAATAAAAAAGCCCACCCAAAATAAAAAAAAACCTAGCCTACATTACAATAAACTACCAATAGCCCTTAAAAAGGCCTTTTGTATGTCATTGCCCTATGTTAAACAGCTTTTTACCTGTAAAAAAAAATACAAAGACCCCCCCAACAGTAAAACCCACCACCCAACCGACCGCCCAAAATAAAAAACCTAAGTCTAAAAAAAACCTAAGTTACCCATTGCCCTGAAAAGGGCATTTGTATGGGCATTGCCCTTAAAAGGGCATTTACATCTTTTACAAGCCCAACCCCTAAACTAAATTAAAAACCCACCCAAAAAAAAGCCTTAAAAAACCTATCACTAACCCCTGAAGATCCACTTTTTGAAGTCCCGCTTGAACGATCTTCATTCATCATCCAATAAAATAAGAACTGCTTAAATCCTATTCTCAGATTTGAACAGCCAATAGGATTTTAGCAGCTTTAATTCCTATTGGCTGATTCAAATTTTTCAGCCAATAGGAATGCAAGGAACACCATCTTGAATCGCGTACCTTGCATTGAAGATTCAGTGTACAGCGGCGACCGTATGAAGAGGATGCTCCATGCCAGGACTTCAGGATGGACCTGCTCTGCGCCGCCGAAATGAAGATAGAAGATGCCGCCTGGATGAAGATTTCTCGCCTCCTGGATGAGTACTTTGCAGCCTGGATGAAGACTTCTCGCCGCCTGGATGAGGACTTCACCGCCTGGATGAGGATCGTTCAAGCGGGACTTCAAAAACTGTAAGGGGATCGTCGGGGGTTAGGTTTTTTTAAGGTTTTTTTTTTTTTTTTTTTTTTTTTAGATTAGGGTTTGGGCAGCAAAAGAGCTAAATACCCATCCAAATGCCCTTTTCAGGGCAATGGGTAGCTTAGGTTTTTTTAGATAATTTTTTTTTTATTTTGTAGGTTTGGGGGGGGGGGGGGTTGTAATGTTAGTGGGTGTTTGTAAAAAACATTCAGCTAAAAGAGCAGTTTAATTTAGGGCAATGTTTATTCTAAATGAGGTTTTTTATTTTGGGGTGGTGTTTTTAATTGGTATTAGATTAGGAATAATTTTATTATTTTTGAAAATTTGTTTATTTTGTGTAATGTATTTTTTTTCATTTTGGGGTGGGTTTTTATTTTTAGATTAGGGTTTGGGCAGTTCATAAAAAAAGCTGAATGGCCTTTTATGGGTAACGCCCATACAGGGAGTGCAGAATTATTAGGCAAGTTGTATTTTTGAGGATTAATTTTATTATTGAACAGCAACCATGTTCTCAATGAACCCAAAAAACTCATTAATATCAAAGCTGAATAGTTTTGGAAGTAGTTTTTAGTTTGTTTTTAGTTATAGCTATTTTAGGGGGATATCTGTGTGTGCAGGTGACTATTACTGTGCATAATTATTAGGCAACTTAACAAAAAACAAATATATACCCATTTCAATTATTTATTTTTACCAGTGAAACCAATATAACATCTCAACATTCACAAATATACATTTCTGACATTCAAAAACAAAACAAAAACAAATCAGTGACCAATATAGCCACCTTTCTTTACAAGGACACTCAAAAGCCTGCCATCCATGGATTCTGTCAGTGTTTTGATCTGTTCACCATCAACATTGCGTGCAGCAGCAACCACAGCCTCCCAGACACTGTTCAGAGAGGTGTACTGTTTTCCCTCCTTGTAAATCTCACATTTGATGATGGACCACAGGTTCTCAATGGGGTTCAGATCAGGTGAACAAGGAGGCCATGTCATTAGATTTTGTTCTTTTATACCCTTTCTTGCCAGCCACGCTGTGGAGTACTTGGACGCGTGTGATGGAGCATTGTCCTGCATGAAAATCATGTTTTTCTTGAAGGATGCAGACTTCTTCCTGTACCACTGCTTGAAGAAGGTGTCTTCCAGAAACTGGCAGTAGGACTGGGAGTTGAGCTTGACTCCATCCTCAACCCGAAAAGGCCCCACAAGCTCATCTTTGATGATACCAGCCCAAACCAGTACTCCACCTCCACCTTGCTGGCGTCTGAGTCGGACTGGAGCTCTCTGCCCTTTACCAATCCAGCCACGGGCCCATCCATCTGGCCCATCAAGACTCACTCTCATTTCATCAGTCCATAAAACCTTAGAATTTTTTTTTTTAGATATTTCTTGGCCCAGTCTTGACGTTTCAGCTTGTGTATCTTGTTCAGTGGTGGTCGTCTTTCAGCCTTTCTTACCTTGGCCATGTCTCTGAGTATTGCACACCTTGTGCTTTTGGGCACTCCAGTGATGTTGCAGCTCTGAAATATGGCCAAACTGGTGGCAAGTGGCATCTTGGCAGCTGCATGCTTGACTTTTCTCAGTTCATGGGCAGTTATTTTGCGCCTTGGTTTTTCCACACGCTTCTTGCGACCCTGTTGACTATTTTGAATGAAACGCTTGATTGTTCGATGATCACGCTTCAGAAGCTTTGCAATTTTAAGAGTGCTGCATCCCTCTGCAAGATATCTCACTATTTTTGACTTTTCTGAGCCTGTCAAGTCCTTCTTTTGACCCATTTTGCCAAAGGAAAGGAAGTTGCCTAATAATTATGCACACCTGATATAGGGTGTTGATGTCATTAGACCACACCCCTTCTCATTACAGAGATGCACATCACCTAATATGCTTAATTGGTAGTAGGCTTTCGAGCCTATACAGCTTGGAGTAAGACAACATGCATAAAGAGGATGATGTGGTCAAAATACTCATTTGCCTAATAATTCTGCACTCCCTGTACAAATGCACTTTTCAGGGCAATGGGTAGGTTTTACTTTATTTTTATTTTGTGGGTTTGGGGGGTGGGGGGTTGTATACTGGTAGGGGGTGTTTGTTTTCTTTTGTAGCAAAAGAGCTGTTAACTTTAGGGCAATGCCCTAAGGCGCTTTTACAGGGCCCTTGGTAGTTTATTCTAGATTAGGCTTTTTTATTTTGGGGTTGTTTTTTTTTTTTTTTTTAAAGGGAATCATTTTGATTATTTTGGATAATTTCGTTTGTTATTTTTTGTAATGGTAGGTTTTTTTTTTTTGTAATTTTAGGTTTTAGTGTAACTCAGGTTAGGTTTTATTTGACAGGTAAATTTATATTTATTTTAACTAGGTAGTTAGTAAATAGTTAATAACTATTTACTAACTAGTCTACCTAGTTAAAATAATACAAACTTACCTGTGGAATAAAAATAAAACCTAAGCTAGCTACAACATAACTATTAGTTATATTGTAGCTACCTTAGGTTTTATTTCACAGGTACGTATGTATTTAGTTTTAAATACATATTATTTAGTTAATAATTGTAACTTTAGTTTAGCTCTATTATAATTATGTTCATGTTAGGGGGTGTTAGGTTTAGGGATAGGGTTATGTTACATTACGGTTAGGGTTAGGTTCATGGGTTAATATAGTTTAATTTAGGTTGCTGTGATGTGGGGTGCTGGCATTTTAGGGGTTAACTTAAAAGGTTTATTTAGTGGTAGTGATGTGGGAGGCCAGAGGTTTAGAGGTTAATAGGTTTATTTAGTGGTAGTGATGTGGGGGGGCAGAGGTTTAGGGGTTAATAGCTTAATTTAGTTGTGGCGATGTCAGGGTTAATAGATTTATTATAGTGTGGGGTGCAGGGAAATAGGGGTCAATAACTTTAGTATAGTGGCAGCGATATCAGGGGGCGGCAGATTAGGGGTTAATAACATTATGTAGGTGCCGGCGTTGTCGGTGGGCGGCAGATTAGGGGTGTTTAGACTCACGGTTTATGTTAGGGTTTTAGGTTTAAACGTTTTTGGGGTTTTTTCCCCATAGACATCAATGGGGCTGCGTTACGGAGCTTTTCTTTCCGTGATCGCAGGTGTTAGGTTTTTTTCTGACCCGTTCTCTTCATTGATGTCTATGGGGAAAGCATGCACGAGCACGTCAAAACAGCGCTTGTTTTTTATGTGGTATGGAGCTTAAAAGCACCATATCACACGCACAAGCCGGGTTTTTAAAAACGTGTAATGGCTGCGCTATAGGGGGTTAAATAACGCAACTTTTGTTGCGTTCGTTAATTTCTCTATAGCGTGCATAACTCGTAATCTAGCTGATTGTGATTTACACAATGATTTGATAGGGCTGCTACTTTTTAAGGAATCAGAACTGTCCCAGCATGGGTGTCCTCAAGAGAAGTGCCTTTTTGAGATTCCTAAAACAAGACCTGGTTCCAGGTTAAAGGGACATTAAACACTTTCAGATGGTAATATAAAATGATAAATTATATATATAAAAAAACTCTGCATTATACGTTCATTATTTATTTTGTCCCCTTTTCGTCTAATTCCATTCTGAAATTGTGAGCTTTTCAGTTCCTGTTAGAGATGGAAGAGCAGAACACTTATATTCCACACAGCCATTGACCACACACTTTAGTGACCTATTTATAACTGTACCTAATTGGCCAGAGCAGAGAAGGTAACCTAAGTTACAACATGGCAGCTCCCATTTTTTTATAGACACTAAAACCTTATACTATTTTGTCATTATATAAATAACTAATGAAACTATAAAAAATACATCTACATGTTATTCTCAAGATAATCTTTTCTTTGAATGCATAATTCTATCTAGCATTTGTTTAATGTTTAATATCCCTTTTAAGGTCTTGATGTGGACAAGGTTTTATTTCATGTTTCCTTCTAAATACAGGGAGAGTCCACAGCTGCATTCATTATTTGTGGGAATATAGAACCTGGCCACCAGGAGGAGGCAGACACCCCAGCTAAAGGCTTAAATACCTCTCCCACTAACCTCATCCCCCAATCATTCTTTGCCTTTCATCACAGGAGGTTGGCAGAGAAGTGTCAGTTTTTTCAGAGTAGTTCCTTATGAGGGGTACCTGCCCTTCGGGATGGAACTGGAGTTTTAAGTAGTCTTTTCAGCCTCTCAGTGAGAGAACTGATGAAAGTTAGAGTCTGGAGATGAAGGGAGAGTCTTTCTGCGAAGCCATCCAGACTCAGATTAACAGCTCCTATAAGCAATCAGTGTTGACGAGTTTCGCTGCCTGCTTTCTTCACTCAAGTCCATGTCAGAGGCGCTGCTAATATCTGTCAAACTTGAAGGACCATGTTGCTGTTCCACGGATTGGATTCCAGTAAGATCCTTTCATTTTATACACACATGTTAAAGATAGAAGACAGGACTCCTTTATCTTTATGGAATCAAGGGTCAATATCTCCTGAGGGGTATTGTGAACAGTGGGGTCTTTTTAATCATGTTTATTTTATTCTTACTGCGTATGTGTAAGGAGACATTTTAGGCTCTTAGGCTGATACAGAACATACAGGTTATAGAGCTGCGCAGTTTTATTAAGCTGGCATGCTTTTCTTAGCAGGGGTGGTCCTGTGTGAGGCACCATGTGACAAGGTGTAGTCATGACTTGTTTTTCATTTCTGTTTCCTGACCGAGGGGCTGCGGAGAAGAGTTAATTTCTCTACCTGTCTGAGTTATAGGAGGTAGTGAATGCCCCAGCCATTTCTTAATTGAAATTATGGAGGTGTCTGATATTTTAGAGAATTCCTCTGATACAGATTTTGATACCTGCATATGTTGTGCGGAGGACCGGGTAGACCAGCCTGCTCAATTATTTTCCGTATGCCGCAATAGGGTGTTCCCTTCTAACAATGTGGAGATGTTAGAGACCACTGAGCCGTCTACCTCTGAGGATTCCTCGTCCCGTGAGGTGCATACCCTAGAATCTTATCCTACACATGCAGTTCCCCTTAGTGCCATTACTCCTTCGTCTGAGGGAGACTTTTTTCCACTGGAGGTTAATGTGCACTTTCGCATGGCTATCTCTATGGCTTTAGCGAGTTTGCCTCTTCAGCCTATGAAGCGAAGAGTTAATCCATGCTCTCCTGCACATGGGCCGTCGTGTAAACTGAGAATTGTGCCAGATCTGTCATCTGGGGGTGCGGTTCCTTCTGAGGCTTCAGAGGTAGAACCTCCGCGGTCGGAATCACCTGAATTGATTCCTCTGACTGAGGAGGATTTGGCTTTTAGACTTAGAGTGGCACGCCTACGTTTACTGCCTACGCTTACTCCTGAGAAAGATTTTGGAGATGTTAGAGGTTCCCAGTCCTGATCCGTCAGGTGGATCTCAGTCCTCTATATCAGAAAACGATCTTGATTAGATGAGTGGAGAGGGTTGGATTCTCTCCTTTATCGTCTATATGTATATAGTTATAGAATCCCTGTCCCAAGCTCTATGGGGGGTTTGTGTTATACACAGACAGGACCTGTTCATTTGCACACCCTTTGAATGCTTTTGGTGCGTTTAACCATTTTCTTTTCTAATCCGTCTCAGATAGTTTTTGTTTTAGGAGCTCAGGGTTCTTGTGGAAACTCTCTTTTGGAGTTTCGTCTCTTGGATTGTTATATCGACTTTTAATGGTTGAGATGGATGTCTTCCGATTGAAGCTTCTATATCTCTGTTTGGAGTGATGTTCCCTTGATTTTATAGATGGGAAAGTTTAAGCCTCAGAGCTTGTTTTTTTATATTGCTTTATCTTTAGTTCCTAGCACTGCTGGAACTTAATTTTTTTGTTCTTCATGACAGACGTGTCGTACCCTTGATGACAGGCAGGACCTGTTTTGGTTAATAGTTCAGTCTGTTATTCCTTTTTAATATAGAGAAGGAGCCCTTTCTAATTATTCTGGTTCGGGCACAGTGGGCCCTTCTATACCGAAGGACAGGCAGGACCTGTCTTAGGTTCTTCTGGAGGGGCACTTGATGCTGGATCATATGAGTCCGGGGGTCCTAGAGGCTGGAGTTGAGCTTTTCATTCCGTTTTTTCTGGACTAGGGGACTTTTAGTGTCTTATCCCGGTACTCTTCACAGTGTCATACACTGTGGTTGAATGGCCCAATTAGGGGAGAAGGTTTTCTCATCCTTCTGGATCCAATGTTCTTTAAGCAGAGCTTTTTTTATCTCTTTGTTATACACAGTTTTCTGTACCTGGATTTAGGAAGAAGGTTATCTTTCCTGTCTAAGACAGTCCAGTATAGTCTGGTACTCTTCTCTATGGAACTAGAAGGTCGATGATGAAATCCGGTGACTGTCGCTGGATGTTCATTTAAATTATGCTTGTTTAAGCAGGTCCGGTTCTCCCGGAACCTTGCTTCGGTCCTCAGTTTGGGATATGGGGTTGAATGTGACAGTAGCCTATTTCTAGGTGTTGCAGTGACTCCTGAGTCTTGGCGTTTCTGGTTTTTCCAGCGTCTTATAGTAGACCTTTTGGGTTTTGCTTCCTGCCGGTTCCATCCTCAGAGGTGGACCTAGAACTGAGTTCTGGTGTTGTTACCAGGTTGGATCCTTTGGATGCAGTTTGGGCTCTTTGCATAAAGCTTACGAAGTTAAAATTACTTAATTGGGTTCTGGCCTTCAATTCACTTTTAGGCCTTGATTGGCACTGTGTGAATTCAGCTCAGGCCGAGTCTTCGACATG
Organism: Bombina bombina; assembly: GCF_027579735.1. Classification (NCBI taxonomy): domain Eukaryota; kingdom Metazoa; phylum Chordata; class Amphibia; order Anura; family Bombinatoridae; genus Bombina; species Bombina bombina. Next base: position 582,170,247 of record NC_069502.1, read on the forward strand.
GCTTGGGTTTCTGACTCTTCCTAGAGTCTTTGTGGTTTACAGTTTGGGGACTTGTTCTACAGTGTTCGGTCAGCTCTTCCAGTGTTGGGGACTTTTCTCCTAGTCCCCCGGGGCAGTTTTGTCTTGGTCTCTTCCCTGTCAGCAGGGAGAGAGTGGTTTCTGGGGTATGTGAATCAGAATTTTCCTCCAATTATTCTTGGGGGGTTTATCAGTCGAGCATTTGGCTCTGAGGTCTGATCTTTTGGATACATGCCAGTTGGGACCTCTTGGCGAGTGGATTATTTCTGAGTCAGTGAGTTCCTCCTGCGTAGATGGGAGGGTCTCGAATTTGGTGACGGGCGGAGGCCCGCTACGGCTCTTTACAGAAATCCATTCTTCAGCGTGCTCTTTCGGGAACGGATGTTCCTTACGATCATCTGTTTGATCTGATTATCCAGAGGTTTTCAAATGCATATCTGAGAAAGCAGATTGAGTTCTCAGTGGATGTCCGCAGTACTAAGGGGCCAAGGGGATTTTTCCTGGCCTAGCAAGCTGTCGGGTTGAAGTTTAATTTCTGCAGTGGCAGTTTTTCTTACTTCTGGGAAAGTTTTTTTTCACCTTCTCCTTTTCGACATGTCACTTTTTTGAGGATGGCTCGACCATCTGGAGTGAGCGTCTGTCAGACGTTTGCTCCATTTTTGTCCGTGGATTCTTTATCACGGGTTTGAGGCTCGCTGTCATGAGAGTTTCCTTGTTGCAGGGATCAACTGAGTCTCTGCATCTGAGATCTTTTCTTCGGGGGCGATTTGTGAGTGGTCGCTTGGATCTAGCTGAAAGTTTTTTTTTCTGAAGGGTTCGGCCTTTTCCTTCAGCTCATACCTGGTTCCTCATCCCCTATTTTAAGCGTGGAGGACTCCCCTCTTTTTGTCGGGGAGGAGCTAGCTGGTCCGGTCTCTCTTCTGGATCCTGCAGTTCTCTTCTTCCCCTCTAGAATTAGCTGGTGAAGGGCTTGTCTAGCTAGTTCTTGTTCGAAGGGGTCACCTGCCAGGATAGCATGCTGGTTGACTTAGTTGCCTGGCATGTGGAAAGCCAGCTGTGGTTCCTTTCTCTGGTATGCTCTTTCTATTTACTATCTGTTTTAAGCTCCAGTTCCAGAGATTGATTGATCTTCCAGATATTCAGTTGTGTTTGCTAGGCCACTGCCTGCAGCAGGGTAGGCAAGATCATTCCTTGCTCCAATTTGGGGTTGATTTTTCCTTCAGGAGTTACATTGGGTTCCTTTGTACCTGTTCACGAGGTGGTCTTTGAATACTATTCTAGGACCTATTTCATTTGTAGATTGTTTTTCTACGTGTCATAGTTTCCTGTGTTGCAATTTGCAACACATTCTTCCTTATTGTGGTCTTCTCTTTAATAGGGCTATCCGAGTTTTTTCTTCCTAATATGGTCATATCATTGTCCAAATGGGAAGAGGTTCTTCCTTTTTTGGGGAATCTTTCCTTGAGGTTCTGTCAAATTTCATCAGAGTAGTCGGTTTTTACTTCTGGAGAAGCTGATTAACTTCCTCCTTGTTAGTGGAGGAATGTTTTTCACTGACTCTAGGAGACAGTGGGACATGAGTATCCTCAGAGGTTTTTGGCTTGGTTTGAGTGCAGTGACAACTTTTGGGTCTCTGACATAAGATCCTATGGATTGTTGGGCGGCTGCTTGGTCCTCCTAACATTCTTATTTTTATTTCTTTGCTTCTCTGAAGGAAGCCTTTGGGAGTTTGGTTTTCTTGCAGGCTGTGGTGCCCTCAGCTTGGGCCGCCTCTTTTTTTTGTTCCCTCCTGTTCAGTGTCCTCTGTAACTTGGGTATAATTTTCCCACAAGTAATGAATGCAGCTGTGGACTCTTCCTGTATTTAGAACGAAAACATAAATTATGACTTACCAGATAATTTCCTTTCCTTCGATACAGGTAGAGTCCACAGCTCCCGTCTGTGCTCTCCAGTGGGCGGCCCTAAATTTTTCTTCTGGCACCTTTTTCACCCTGATATTTCTCCTACTGTTCCTTGTTCCATCGGCAGAATGACTGGGGGATGAGGGAAGTGGGAGAGATATTTAAGCCTTTGTCTGGGGTGTCTTTGTCTCCTCCTAGTTGGCCAGGTTCTATATTTCCGCAAGTAATGAATACAGCTGTGGACTCTCCTTGTATCGAAGGAAAGGAAATTATCTGGTAAGTCATAATTTATATTTTTACACCAAATTGTGTTCAGGTGGTTGCTCTACATTTTAAAATAAATAGATAATGAAGGATTTAATGCCTCTCTGCAGAAGATAACATAATATTTTTGCTCAAGGCAAAGAGCATCAAAGTTAAACTGCTAAGTATCACTCCCGTACCCACAACCCCCAGTCATTCTCTTTGCCTGTGGTGCATGGAGGAGATGAAGTTTAGGTGTCTGAAGAAATTTTTTGATTTAATCTACAAGCAAGTTTTGGGGTATAGCCGTATTCCATGTCATTCCTTACAGTCGGGAAGTGGTGGCTTTAAAGTAGTTAGGAACTTGTAAAAAGGTACTTACTGTGCTTTCCTAACAATTGCTGCCCTAGTTTAGAAAGCTAGAGTTGGCTACTTATTTCTTTCTTTTTCAAAGGTCTCTGTGGAGAACTGTGTCTTCTCATACCTTGTAACTGTCTACATGCCGGACAGTGGAGCAAGAAAGTGCTTTTTCTTCCAGTTGGGGAGACCATGCACTTAACAAATTAAAAGACTGCTTTTTTTATTGGGACATAGTTAATCCTGTGGTATGGGTTACACTGGGGCATTAGGCCCTGTAGCATGTGTGAAACTAAAATTTAAACTCTTTTAAAAAGAAAGGTTAACATGTTTTTATTAGGCTTTATTTTCTGACACCTATTTACTCGATAAAACAATTTAAGTTTTTAAACTGAAAGTAAGGCTGAATTGTCTATTTCAGCAGCTTATTCATTTCCCCTTTGCTTTAAAATAAAACTGTGTACCAGCAGTATTTTTTTTTTTTTTTAAAAGAATGATTTTTTATGTTTTGTACAGTAGCAGAGGAAATCATAAACAATAATGGTACACGGTATTGACAAGCTGAAACAATAAAGTAATTAGACAATGAGAAAAAAAGAGAAATGATACAAACCACATAGTGAGTAAAAGCAAACAGCCAGACGTCAATAGCAATACAATTCACATAGGAATGAAACCTCATTTTTCTATATGGTATAATATAGTATGTAATAGTTTGTTGAAATTTAAGGGAGATCAGCAGGCTAGAGCCGCTAAAGGTTGGGGTGGGAAGGGGCGGAAATGAGGGGGGCTGGCAATCTAATCATTAATATAAGTAATGAAAAGGTTAATAAAATAGTTAATAAGGAGCTCATATTTAAATGAATGTAACAACTATGGGCTGGGTATATATAATATAAAATATTATTGGTGAGGATCACTAAAATTGAAGTAAGTCACGCTTGGGTCATTTGTTATACTTTAAGCGTGTGGGTTGTACTGATATATATAACGGCAAGTAAATAAAAATATAATGACCTTTATAGAGTGTGTGTGTGTGTATATATATATATATATATATATATATATATATATATATATACATATATATATACTTGGCAACTCTAATCTGCGTGCCCTCACAAACAAATTAGGTTTCTCAACATAGTTTTAATAAAGAGACAAACTTATGGTATCAGTAAGGATCTAAGTATGGAGTATGTGTAAGATTTATGTACTGAGATAATAACGGAACTTTGCCATCTCACACCAATAGGTGTATCTAAGTTCCAAGTGTCCTACACCAGGCCTACCTCACTCTCATATAGAGGTTATATGAAAAAGGGTAAGGTTTCCACACTACGCCATCCCCGCTGCAGACAACACAGTAATGCTTAGGAGGTCGCAATATATACGTATAATTAAGACACCAATATTAGCGCTGAAATAATTCAAATCCACCTAATATTCAATAAGGAAGGATGTTCATAGCAATAATGGAAGATACATAAACATATGTTAATGTAACTGTTGGAAAAAGAACCAATAAAGAACAAAACAACAATATATTCTCTTGGTATTAGCATATTATATATCGACTGTTATAGGCTGACCCAATTCCCATTGTGTCCCTGAGAAATAATACATAATGTGGGTTAGAGAAAGACATAAAATGGTTGATAGTCCTGTTCATATAATATCCAATGTAAAATAGTCTGATTTCTAAGGGTCTCTTATGAAGGGTTATCCAGAGAACATTAAAGGTGTATAGCTATAATTAAAGAGTGAAATTAGCTAGATGCAAATGGTGGACAATATATCTAACCTACTCCAAATTTCCAGGTAAGTGTTTTGCCGATATGAATTAGATCATATAAAGGGCTTACCATATTCCAATAATTATAGGGAATCCAAATATTAATGGGCTAGCTCTTTTGGTTATCCTTTCTCTTGGAAATGCAATTTGGAGTCTACGCCACAGTGCGTCTATAGATGGCGTACAGTTATATGCTGAATGAGATAGTACATGCTCATAAGCCTATTTGCAAGCACATGTGAATTGCTCCAATAAAGGTCTAAATGTACATAAACAAATTTCTAAATATATAGATTGCATAACAACAGACCCAAGTTTTTAGGAAACCTCCTCTGTGATTGCTATCTACGCTGGCTGGGGTTCAATAAAGCTAACTAGTGGTTATTTCTGCTGGTTGCACCAGCTGAAGAGAGAGGGAGTATGATACTGTATGTTAAGAGGGGATAATGAAGTACGTAAATGACACATTACAATAGATATCTCCCTCCCACAGCAATGTAAAATATATAACAACCCGTTAAACACTTAATAGCCCGTACTGCACTATAAGGAGCAATACACAGCATAAACACACACCTCAGGATGATTCCAGATGTTCTATTTTATAGCTGAAACGTTGACTTAAAACAGTCTTGTAACTCAGGTGTATAAAAATAGTTGAGTTAAAGGGACACTGAACCCAAATTTCTTATTTCATGATTCAGATAGAGCATGCAATTTTAAGCAACTTTCTAATTTACTCCTATTATCAATTTTTATTTGTTCTCTTGCTATCTTTATTTGAAAAAGAAGGCATCTATGCTTTTTTTGTTTCAGAACTCTGGACAACACTTTTTATTGGTGGATGATTTTATCCACCAATCAGCAAGGACAATCCAGGTTGTTCACCAAAAATGGGCCGGCATCTAACCTTACATTCTTGCATTTCAAATAAAGATACCAAAAGAATAAAGAAAATTTGATAATAGGAGTAGATTAGAATGTTGCTTAAAATGTCATGCTCTATCTGAATCACAAAAGAAAAAATGTGGGTTCAGTGTCCCTTTAAGTATGCCCATTAATGTGTGGAGTTAAACAAAACATACTCCCAGAAAAAAAATAAAAAAATGAAGTTCAAGTATAAAACAACAGACTAAAACATAATGCAACAGAAACTGTAAATTTAAAAGGGATAGTGTCTAACTGTAGTTTGTATACCAATAGAAGCAAGGGGATCAAAGGATTAACCCACTCCAATCCTAATATAGCGGAACCTCTCTTGTGGCTATGAATCCTCACTTGGAACCGTCTTTTGCAGTAATGATAGAAAACTTTCCCAACTGTAACCGCACCTGTTGGCTTATCCTAGGCCCTCCTGAACTATCTTGAATAGATGTGTGACATTAGGACCAACAGTAGGGACCAGTGTAGAATGGGAATGGTCTTAACATGACATCTCTACATTTTGTAAGGAACCCATAATGAAAGTCCCGCTAACCAGAACTGTTTCATCAACGAGGTCATCGAGAGTGTCTCTACACTCTGGCTTGTTAACATCACCAGATGAATTTGTTAATTTTGAGATGATCGGATTACTGTCCTCAACTCTCACCGCAGGCCCCTCCGCGTTGCTCTGAGAGGTATTAAAGGCATCTTTTATCTCCTGTTTAAGGGAATATGTGTGGTTATCCAGTGAGGAGATTAGTGTTTGCAGCATACAGATTAGTTGTGACTCCATGATGAAGTGCTAACAAATCCCGTTAAGAGTAATTTGTTATTAAGAAACTGCTCTTCCTCAGGTGTAACTGTCCATAAAACACTCCTCTGCTTATACGTATGAATGATGTGGCTATGTTGTTGCTCCATGTGATATTAACGGGGAGAGTGAAGACAGGGTTATACTATGGTGAGCAGCCTGCACATTGGTGTAATCAGCTCCGTTAAAGACTGGTATGTGTTTTTTAGACCTCTGATTGGGTTTGTGTTATTGTGGCTCACTTTTGTTCTGTGAGCAGCTGATATAAGACATAACTCTCACCTCTGTAATGAAACTGCACTTTGATTTTGGATTCTCTACAACTCGTCTTGCAGGCCAGGCTAATATGGCGGCTGTTCTTGCCAAAACTTCTATGCGCAGTACATCAGACTGTCTTGTAATCCTATATCAGCCTCAGATTTCTTAATTCCTAAAGTTCCGTTTATTGCCAGGGATAATCCAGCAGTACGGTTAAAGGTCAAGAGATCCGCAGGCCCTTCTGATAGATGCTCTGGCGGTTCCTTGGGTTTTCAGGTTGGCATACCTGTTTCCTCCATTTGCTCTCCTTCCACAAGTCATTGCTCGTATCAAACAGGAGAAGGCATTGATGATTCTAATAGCCCCTGCGTGGCCTTGCAGGATCTGGTTTGCAAACCTAGTGGAGATGTCATCTTTCCCACCTTGGAGACTACCTCTGAGGAAGGACCTCCTGATTCAGGGTCCCTTCCTTCATCCAAATCTTGTTTCTCTGAAGCTGACTGCTTGGAGATTGAACGATAAAGCGTGGTTTTTCTGAGTCGGTCATTGAGACCATGATTCAGACTCGCAAGCCTGTTACTAGAAAGATTTACCATAAGATATGGCATAAATATATTTATTGGTGTGAATCCAAGGGCTACTCTTGGAGTATTCAAACACAAAGAGGCGCCCAAATGTGTGTATCTATAGCGATATTCCAACTTGCACAGCTGTAATCTATACGCAGGGTACTCACAATTTTGAAGAGCACACCAATGTGCTTGTTGACACAGGCTGGTTATTAGAGCTAACCAGCTGGCTCTCTCCAGTTCTCACTCTCCCCACTTCAGCGGTATGGTAGTGATACTCACTCCTTAAAGATATGCAGGCAATGATGTTGGTAAAACAAAGTCCTTTGATATTATTAGCTCTAATAACCAGCCTGTGTCAGCAAGCACATTGGTGTGCTCTTCAAAATTGTGAGTATCCAGCGTATAGATTACAGCTGTGCAAGTTGGAATATCGCTATAGATACACACATTTGGGCGCCTCTTTGTGTTTGAATATCCACAGATTCGTTATCTAGAGGTATAAGAAGGGAGAGTGCTGCCTGAGACCTGTGTGCTGCTAACATCGATGTGGAGACATTGAATTCTATCATCCATATTTTGAACTCTTATATTTATACGGGACATTAATTGAAAATAATGGATTATATTTTAGATTTATTTTAATGAGGCTCCACCATCTATTTATATATCATTGTTTAACGTTGTTTGGTTACTCTATTATAGGATACGTTTTAAACAGCACCATTCAATTTTTTTGTGCATTTTCTAATTCTTGTATACTAGCGCCCTCTAGTGTCTATTCACAATTTTCAACTGCTCTTGGAGTAGAATTTTATCTTTTCTTCAGGAAGGCCTGGAGAAAGGATTGTCAGTCAGTACCCTGAAGGGTCAGATTTCTGCTTTATCAGTTTTACTACATACACGGATGTGCCAGATGTGCAATCTTTTTGTCAGGCCTTGGTCAAAATCAGGCCTGTCTTTAAGTCTGTTGCTCCTCCATGGAGCCTTAACCTTGTTCTTAAAGTTTTACAGCTGGCTCCGTTTGAGCCGTTGCATTCCATAGACATTAAGTTGTTATCTTGGAAGGTTTTGTTTCTTGTTGCTATCGCTTCTGCTCGAAGAGTTTCGGAACTCTCAGCTCTGTAGTGTGATTCCCCTTATCTTATTTTTCATGCCGATAAGGCGGTTCTTCGTACTAACGGCTAGATTTAGAGTTCTGCGGCCAAAGGGGTGCGTTAGCTACGCGTGCTTTTTTTCCACCGCACCTTTTAAATACTGCTGGTATTTAGAGTTCACAGAAGGGCTGCGTTAGGCTCCAAAAAGGGAGCATATAGCATATTTACCGCCACTGCAACTCTCAATATCAGCGGTGCTTACGGACGCGGCCGGCTTCAAACACGTTCTCGTGCACGATTCCCCCATAGGAAACAATGGGGCCGTTTGAGCTGAAAAAAAGTCTAACACCTGCAAAAAAGCAGCGTTCAGCTCCTAACGCAGCCCCATTGTTTCCTATGGGGAAACACTTCCTAAGTCTGCACCTAACACCCTAACATGAACCCCGAGTCTAAACACCCCTAACCTTACACTTATTAACCCCTAATCTGCCGCCCCCTGCATATTTTTTTTAACCCCTAATCTGCCGCTCCGTATACCGCCGCCACCGACGTTATCCCTATGTACCCCTAGTCTGCTGCCCCTAACACCGCCGACCTCTATATTATATTTATTAACCCCTAATCTGCCGCCCCCAACGTCGCCGCCACCTATCTACACTTATTAACCCCTAATCTGCCGACCGGACCTCACCGCTACTATAATAAAGTTATTAACCCCTAATCCGCCTCAATAACCCTATAATAAATAGTATTAACCCCTAATCTGCCCTCCCTAACATCGCCGACACCTAAATTCAAGTATTAACCCCTAATCTGCCAACCGGACCTCACTGCTACTCTAATAAATATATTAACCCCTAAAGCTAAGTCTAACCCTAACACTAACACCCCCCTAGGTTAAATATAATTTAAATCTAACAAAATAAAATAAATCTTATTAAATAAATTATTCCTATTTAAAGCTAAATACTTACCTGTAAAATAAATCCAAATTTAGCTACAATATAAATAATAATTATATTGTAGCTATTTTAGGATTAATATTTATTTTACGGGTAACTTTGTATTTATTTTAACCAGGTACAATAGCTATTAAATAGTTAATAACTATTTAATAGCTACCTAGTTAAAATAATTACAAAATTACCTGTAAAATAAATCCTAAGCTAAGTTACAATTAAACCTAACACTACACTATCAATAAATTAATTAAATAAAATACCTACAATTATCTACAATTAAACCTAACACTACACTATCAATAAATAAATTAAATACAAATACCTACAAATAAATACAAATAAATAAACTAACTAAAGTACAAAAAATAAAAAATAACATACAATACCCCCCCAACATTACAACCCACCACCCACATACCCCTAATCTAACCCAAACCCCCCTTAAATAAACCTAACACTAAGCCCCTGAAGATCTTCCTACCTTGTCTTCACCACGCCGGGTATCACTGATCGGTCCAGAGGAGGCTCCGAAGTCTTCATCCAAGCCCAAGTGGGGGCTGAAGAGATCCATCATCGGGCTGAAGAGGTCCATCATTGGGCTGAAGTCTTGATCCAAGCGGCAGCTGAAGAGGTCCATTATCGGGCAGAAGTCTTCATCCTATCCGGGCAGAAGAGGACATCTCGACCGGTAGACATCTTCATCCAAGCCGCATCTTCTATCTTCATCCATCCGGAGCGGAGCGGAGCCATCTTCTTCCAGCTGACGCAGATCCATCCTCTTCTACCGACGCCTACTCGCCGAATGACGGTTCCTTTAAATGACGTCATCCAAGATGGATTCTATCAGCCAATCGGAATTAAGGTAGGAAAATTGTGATTGGCTGATGGAATCAGCCAATCAGATTCAAGTTCAATCCGATTGGCTGATCCAATCAGCCAATCAGATTGAGCTTGTATTCTATTGGCTGATCAGAACAGCCAATAGAATGCGAGCTCAATCTGATTGGCTGATTCCATCAGCCAATCAGAATTTTCCTACCTTAATTCCGATTGGCTGATAGAATCCTATCAGCCAATTGGAATTCGAGGGACGCCATCTTGGATGACGTCATTTAAAGGAACCGTCATTCGGCGAGTAGGCGTCGGTAGAAGAGGATGGATCCGCGTCGGATGGAAGAAGATGGCTCCGCTCCGCTCCGGATGGATGAAGATAGAAGATGCCGCTTGGATGAAGATGTCTACCGGTCCGGATGTCCTCTTCTGCCCGGATAGGATGAAGACTTCTGCCTGATGATGGACCTCTTCAGCCGCCGCTTGGATCAAGACTTCAGCCCGATGATGGACCTCTTCAGCCCGATGATGGATCTCTTCAGCCCCCGCTTGGGCTTGGATGAAGACTTCGGAGCCTCTTCTAGACCGATCGGTGATACCCGGCGTGGTGAAGATAAGGTAGGAAGATCTTCAGGGGCTTAGTGTTAGGCTTATTTAAGGGGGGTTTGGGTTAGATTAGGGGTATGTGGGTGGTGGGTTGTAATGTTGGGGGGGTATTGTATTTTTTTTTCAGGCAAAAGAGCAGAATTATTTGGGGCATGCCCCGCAAAAGGCCCTTTTAAGGGCTGGTAAGGTAAAAGAGCTTTTCTATTTTTATTTTAGAATAGGGTAGGGAATTTTTTTATTTTGGGGGGCTTTGTTATTTTATTAGGGGGCTTAGAGTAGGTGTAATTAGCTTAAAATTGTTGTAATGTTTTTCTAATGTTTGTAAAAATATTTTTTGTAACTTAGTTCTTTTTTATTTTTTGTACTTTAGTTAGTTTATTTAATTGTATTTATTTGTAGGTATTTTATGTAATTAATTTATTTATAGTGTAGTGTTAGGTTTAATTGTAGATAATTGTAGGTATTTTATTTAATTCATTTATTGATAGTGTAGTGTTAGGTTTAATTGTAACTTAGGTTAGGATTTATTTTACAGGTAATTTTGTAATTATTTTAACTAGGTAGCTATTAAATAGTTATTAACTATTTAATAGCTATTGTACCTGGTTAAAATAAATACAAAGTTACCTGTAAAATAAATATAAATCCTAAAATAGCTACAATATAATTATAATTTATATTGTAGCTATATTAGGGTTTATTTTACAGGTAAGTATTTAGCTTTAAATAGGAATAATTTATTTAATAAGAGTTAATTTATTTTGTTAGATAAAAATTATATTTAACTTAGGGGGGTGTTAGTATTAGGGTTAGACTTAGCTTTAGGGGTTAATAAATTTATTAGAGTAGCGGTGGGGTCCGGTCGGCAGATTAGGGGTTAATACTTGAAGTTAGGTGTCAGTGATGTTAGGGAGGGCAGATTAGGGGTTAATACTATTTATTATAGTGTTATTGAGGCAGCAGTGAGGCGGATTAGGGGTTAATAACTTTATTATAGTAGCGGTGAGGTCCGGTCGGCAGATTAGGGGTTAATAATTGTAGGTAGGTGGCGGCGACGTTTGGGGCGGCAGATTAGGGGTTAATAAATATAATATTGGGGTCGGCGGTGTTAGGGGCAGCAGATTAGGGGTACATAGGGATAACGTAGGTTGCGGCGGTGTGCGGTCGGCAGATTAGGGGTTAAAAACTTTAATAGAGTGGTGGCGATGTGGGGGGGCCTCGGTTTAGGGGTACATAGGTAGTTTATGGGTGTTAGTGTACTTTAGAGCACAGTAGTTAAGAGCTTTATGAACCGGCGTTAGCCCAGAAAGCTCTTAACTTCTGGCTTTTCTCTGCGGCTGGAGTCTTGTCGTTAGATTTCTAACTCTCACTTCAGCCAAGACTCTAAATACCGGCGTTAGAAAGATCCCATTGAAAAGATAGGATGCACAAATGACGTAGGGGGAACTGCGGTATGGAAAAGTCGCGGCTGGAAAGTGAGCGTTAGACCCTTACCTACACGACTCTAAATACCAGCGTTAGCCCAAAACCAGCGTTAGGAGCCCCTAACGCTGGTTTTGACGGCTAACACCAAACTCTAAATCTGGGCGTAAGTTAGGTTTCTTTCCTAAGGTTGTTTCTAATAGAAATATCAATCAGGAAATTGTTGTTCCCTCTCTGTGTCCTAATCCTTCTTCTTCCAAAGAAAGTTTGTTACACAATTTGGATGTTGTACATGCTCTTAAATTCTACATTCTACTTACAGGCGACTAAAGATTTTCGCCAGTCCTCTGCCCTCTTTGTCTGTTTCTCTGGGAAACGTAAAGGTTGGGAAGCTACTGCTACTACTGCTTTCTTTTTGGTTACGAAGTATAATTTGTTTGGCTTATAAAACTGCTGGACAGCAGCCTCCTGAGAGAATTACGGCTCATTCCACAAGAGCTGTTTCCTCTTCTTTGGCTTTCAAAACTTAAGCTTCTGTGGAACAAATTTGCAAGGCTGCAACTTGGTCTTCTCTACATACTTTTGCCTTGCCTGAGGCTTCTATTGGGAGAAAGGTTTTTCAAGCGGTGGTGCCTTCTGTTTAGGACTGCCTGTCTTGTCCCTCCCTATTTATCCGTGTCCTCTAGCTTGGGTATTGGTTTCCAACAGTAATTACTCAAGCCGTGGACTCACCATATCTTAGGGGGAAAAAATTATGCATACCTGATAAATGTATTTATTTTAAGACAGTTGTTCTTTTGACTATAACCTCAGGCACCTCTACACCTTGTGTTACTCCTTTTTCTCCATTTCCCTTCGGTCGAATGACTGGGGGTTGTCGGTAAGGGAGTGATACTTAGCAGTTTAACTATGGTGCTCATTGCTGCCTCCTTCTGGCCAGGAGTGATATTTCCAACAGTAATTACTCAAGCCGTAGACTTACTATATCCGGAATGAAAGAACGTTTTTCGGTGTGTAGACCTCATTTACTTTGGAATATACTTTTAGCCACTTAAGGCCTGTAATCCTCTCTATGGGCCAGATTACGAGTGGAGCGCTAACAGTTACGCACGAGCGATAAGGGGTATATTGCAGGTGTTTGCTTGCCTCGGGTTTTCCCTGCGTATTACAACCGATTTACGATAGAATTAATAATGTGTCCTCAGAGCTCTGGTTAACTGTTTTGCATGACAAAAAAAGTGTCACAAAACATATCAGAAAAACATTACAAAGTAAAGTTACACTATCTAATAAAGATTATAAAAAAATATTAAAAAATATTATTATGTCTATGATTGTGTTTGACCTCTTAAAAATACTATATATATATATATATATATATATATAAAAGTACAAACACCCAGTGCAACCCTTTTAGTTTTTGTTTTTTTGGTGCACAATTTAGCTCTCACTTGCCAAATATATAATACTAGTGTGAGTCCTATACCTAAAGAGCCTCTGGAAGAAAATATATGGTAAATGTATTTCATTTCACCACTGGAGAAAGAACCAGTAGTTTTGTTTTCTGAGTAATAGTTGAAGCTCTAGTTTTAGTGTCTTTTAGTTAATCTGTCCCATTATTTATAACATAAAAGATGCCACATCAGAGCATTTAATGTAATAAAATATTGCATCAAATGTTATTAATTATATCAGTAAAACAATTTCTTATGTACTTTAACACTAAGTTGTGCCAGTTTTAAGAAAATATTAATTTAGGTATTACCTGCCTATTTTTGCCGATATGTGGATACATAGATAGATGGAAAGATGGTAGACCGATAGACAGGCAAACAGAGACAGGCAAAAGGGCAGTTACATTTTGTTATCCTGCAATAACGATGTTACAATTACCAATGTAATGATATTATATTCTGTAGTTTCAGTGTGTTTTATGTTACATGACAGACAATTATCTAGGTACTGATTCATGTTATGTGGAGCAGGCTTGCCCTTCAGGAAGAACATGAGGGGGGTACCCTGTGCTTTGGGGGGCCCCACATTGTCAGGGGTGAGGGTAAGAGAAGGTACAATGTATGTTCTGTATTTAGTTTATGAAGAAGTGTCTATGGTTTTAGGAGTGTAATATATAGTGGTATGGTTGGGCCATACAGGGGAAGAGGAAGAAGGGGGTAAGCTGAGAGGGTCGACAATGTTGTCTTGCCCAGGGCCCCGCAAATGTAGAGGACGCTTGACATATTTGTATGGTGTGTTCACTAATTTATACACTAGTAAAAATTGTTGTGTCTGTTATAATAACAACACCAAATAAAACAAATTACCAAATGTGTTGGATATATAGTACTATATTTCTTTAATGCTGAAGTAGAAACACTTGAAAACTTTGTGGTAACCGTAAAGCAAGAAGACTTCCTCCCTGTTGTTCAAGTTCATTAGACTACTCTGAGAGTTCAGAATAGCCTTGATTACATTGTGATGAAAGGAGGCTAAAGTCATTTGCAAGGATTACCGATCCGAGTGGGTAATAAATTACACTGATAATTGTTAGTATTAAGTTATAATTATTAGAAAAAATGAGCAGTGCACACAAGAATGACCCTTATTTGCTACAGGCTTTGCATTGACTCTGACTGCAGTAGGTGTCGCAGATGTTAACAGCATTGCAAGCAATTTAAAAGATTATTTTGTGGTGTAAAATGGAAAAGTTTAGAAAGCTAATAAAAACTGTTCTAATGGATTTTTTATTATTATTATTATTATTATTTTACTTATTGATCATTTTTAGAAGCTAGATATGTAGAGCTATATACCATATGTACTGGTTGTGTTTAGTTTTTTTTAAGAGAACCACATAAACCTGACTTTGATTATATAGTAAACACATTTTCTCACTGACATGTAAAAGCTGGATCTGTGTGATTCTTATCATGTATAGAAACCTTGTCATGTTCAGAAACATTCATGGAACTGTGAGATGTCATAGAGGCCCATTTGAGTCCTGGCACCTTCAAACAACAGCAGGAATTGTATTTATGTATTTACATATTTAGTTAATATGTTTATTTATTTGGCTTTTAGAAAATATTCTGAATTTCTTAATCAATGTTATCAACAAAATGGTGAAATAAGATATAGATAGTTTAACAACAGCCAGTGTTTGTACCTAGGGCTATTACTTCTAATAACAGAGTTGAAAAGGGCATTTCACCTTTGTATCTCAATGCTTTATTGTTGATGGTAAACTACCGGACAAATTAAAAAAATTAGTTGTATTTTCATTCCCACTGCATCATGTGTCAGCTATCAGCCAATCACAAAATGCTTATATGTATATTCTGGGGATCTTGCACATGCTCAATAGAGGCTGGCACCTCAGAAAAGTGTGCATATAAAAATATTGTGCATATTTAGATAATGGATGTACATTGGAAAGTTGTTGTATGCTCTAATTCATGACATTTTAGTTATGACTTTAGAGGTCCTTTATTGCACTGGACAAACCTATAGTGGTCAGGATCATTTTGTATTAACACTAACCAAACCAAAACCCCAGATTAATTAAACTTGCACTGTAAAGTCTCCTATTATTATGTGACCCCACAACAAAACCCTTCACTAAATGACTCCCAGCTCAAACCTCATCCTCATTTAACACTCCCCACCCTTTCTAGCAATATGTGTTTTCAGCCTTTCAGCACAACTGAACAAGGTAATTTGCAGTTCTCTTCCTCACAGTTGTCTGGTCCTGGTCTGGATTTCCTACTATTTTAATACTAAATAGTATCAGTTCTTATTGGGGCAGCATCAGAAGCTCCGTACTGGGAGGTCATTATGACGCACCACTACCGCCTTGTCTCTAAAATATAGCCACCGTATTTTTTTTAGATTGGCTCAGTTTTGGGGCCTAATTGAGATCTTGCTCGTAACCTAACCCCTGGTTATTTCTGGGACTATTTCATTAAAGGGACATTAAACACTAAATACATTTTATAAGCATAGTATTGAGGTTATTCCGCGCTTCCCTCTAGTCATGTGTGCCACCATGTTGAAATCCATCTTTCACCACATTCCAGCGCTGACCTGTTTGCACAAGTGCAGCTACTCTCCTTCAGATAGAATAATCTGGCCCAGTATTTGTAGCAGCATGTTATGGGAACGCTTTTCATGGCATGCACTGTAATAATTTTCATTATAGATGTCAAGATGATTGGAACTGAATGCAATTAAATTCTAAAGAAAAACTGTCTATAATGTTCGCGAGATCATTGATTAGCAGCCAAGAGGACACGGTGGTAAAAATATTATGAAGTCTTGGGTGGATTCTATGGTAGAAGACGGCTATTGTGGTAGTTGAGTCCCCCAATCTACAGCCTTTCCCTCATCTCTTGATTGTCCACTATATTTGTGGATGAAAGCTGTCATCCTTAAAGGGCCACTAAACCCAAAATCTTTCTTTCATGATTCAGATAGAGAATAGAAATTTAAACAACATTACAATTTACTTCCATTATTTATTTTGCTTTATTTTTTCAATTTTTTTAGTTAATGAAAAAGCAATGCACATGGTGAGCCAATCACACGAGACTTCTATGTGCAGCAACCAATCAGCAGCTAGTGAGCATATCTAGATATGCTTTTCATCAAAGAATATCAAGAGAATAAAACAAATTAGATAATATAAGTAAATTAGAAAGATGTTTAAAATTGCATTCTCTTTCAAAATCATGAAAGAAAAAATGTGGGTGGCATGTCCCTTTAATTCCAGAATATGCTTTGGAAAAGAGCAAAGCTTAAAGAGACATAAAACCCAAAAAATTTATTTCATGATTCAGACAGAACATTTGATTTTAAACAACTTTTCAATTTGCTTCTATTATCTAAATTGCTTCATTTTCTTGGTATCCTTAGTTGAAAAGCATATCTAGGTAGGCTCTGGAGCAGCAATGCATTACTGGGAGCTAGTTGCTGATTGGTGGCTGCCAAAAATGCCTCTATCATTGATTCACCAGATGTCTTCAGCTTGTTCCCAGAATTGAATAGTTGTTCCTTCAAAAAAGGATACCAAGAGAATCAAGCAAGTTGGATAAAAAAAAGTAAATTGAAAAGTTGTTTAAAATCACATGCTCTATTTGAATCATGAAAAATAAGAAAAAGAAAAATGTTGGGTTTCATGTCCCTTTAAAACTGAACATGACAATAGTAAAATAAACACCTGTATCCCTATTAACCTGACACACAAAACTAGGTTGACCCAATTTAAACTGATTTTAAAAGTCTGTTAATACTTTTCAGGGTTTTTTGTTTGCGGTTTAATTTTTCTACCATCTTTTTGAAACTCTATTTTTATTATTTAAGAATAGCATGTGGACAAACGTATACGCTTATAGGGGTCGATCCGATAAAAATCGTCGCCCGCAAAAGTCGGCGACGCCAATATTTGCGCGGGTTTGGTATCCTATATACGGCGTAACCTAGAAGTTACGCGCGTATATTTCTGCCGTCGCCCGTAGTTTTTTGGGCCATAGGCAGGTATACCAAACCCGCGCAGTTTGGTATCCAATATACAGCGTAAGGACTTACGTGGCGAAAATGGAGAAATCTTACTCCATTTTCACCTCGCCACAAAAAGCAGCCGTAAGAAGCCTTACGCTGACTATTGGAGCCCCGTAACTCCCTAAACTGGCTGCTAAAATAAACCTAACACCTAACGCATGCGCAATGTCTATCTCCCTGTCAACCGCGATCTGCTAAAATAAACCTAACACCTAACGCATGCGCAATGTCCATCTCCCTGTCAACCGCGATCCCCCGCCGCAATCCATAATAAAGTATTTAACCCCTAAACCGTCGCCATCTACATAAACTAACCCCCTACTGTGAGCCCCTAAAACCGCCACCATCTAACTGATCTATCCCCTAATGTGAACTCTTTACACCGCCGCCATCTATATTAAAATTATTAACCCCTAATTTAATCTACCTACCCCGCCGCCAGCTATATTATCTATATTAACCCTAAGTATATTATAGTTAATATAGTTATTACATTATATATATTAACTATATTAACCCTAATTATATTAGGGTTAATATAGTTAATATAGTTACTATAGTATTTATATAAACTATATTAACTCTATCTAACCCTAACACCCCTAACTAAATTCTTATTAAATAAATCTAATTCATATTATAAACTAAAATATTCCTATTTAAATCTAAATACTTACCTATAAAATAAACCCTAAGATAGCTACAATGTAATTAATAATTACATTATAGCTATGTTAGGGTTTATATTTATTTTACAGGTAAATTGTTAATTATTTTAACTAGGTATAATAGCTATTAAATAGTTATTACCTATTTAAGAGCTACCTAGTTAAAATAATTACCCAGTTACCTGTAAAATAAATCCTAACCTAAGTTACAAATACACCTACACTATCAATACATTAAATAAACTACAAATATCTATCTAAAAATACAATTAAATAAACTAAACTAAATTACAAAAAATAAAAAAAAATTACAAGATTTTTAAGCTAATTACACCTATTCTAAGCCCCCTAATAAAATAATAAAGACCCCCAAAATAAAAAAATTCCCTACCCTATTCTAAATTAAAAAAAGTTCAAAGCTCTTTTACCTTACCAGCCCTTAAAAGGGCCTTTTGTGGGGGCATGCCCCAAAGAAAACTGCTCTTTTGCCTGCAAAAATAAAACACAATACCACCCCCCAACATTACAACCCACCACCCACATACCCCTAATCTAACCCAAACCCCCCTTAAATAAACCTAACACTACCCCCCTGAAGATCTCCCTACCTTGTATTCACCCAGCTGGGCCGAACCGATCCAGGCGATGTGTTCCAGCAAGGGGCAGAGAGTCTTCTTCCATCCGGGCGATGTCTTGAAGCAAGCGGCAGAGAGTCTTCTTCCATCGGCGACGTCTTCAAGCAAATCGGCATCTTCAATCTTCTTACTTCGCTCCTCCGCCGCGGAGCATCCTTCCGGCACGACGACTTCCCGACGAATGAGGTTCCTTTAAATGACGTCATCCAAGATGGCGTCCGCCGAATTCCGATTGGCTGATAGGATTCTATCAGCCAATCGGAATTAAGGTAGAAAAATCTGATTGGCTGATTGAATCAGCCAATCGGATTCAAGTTCAATCCGATTGGCTGATTGGTTCAGCCAATCGGATTGAACTTGAATCTGATTGGCTGATTCAATCAGCCAATCAGATTTTTCTACCTTAATTCCGATTGGCTGATGTTAGAGTTAGATAGGGTTATTATACTTATTATATATAATATAATAACGATATTAACTATATTAACCCTAATATAATTAGGGTTAATATAGTTAATATATATAATATAATAACTATATTAACTATATTAACCCTAATATAATTAGGGTTAATATAGTTAATATAGCTGGCGGCGGTGTAGGGGGATTAGATTAGGGGGTAATACATTTATTATAGGTGGCCGCGGTGTAGGGGGATGTAGATTGTAGGCAAAAGAGCAGTTTACTTTGTGACAAAGCCCCGCCAAAAGCCCTTTTAAGGGCTGGCAAAAGAGATGTTACTTTGGGGCAATGCCACGCAAAAAGCTCTTTTCAGGGCTATTTGTAGGGTTAGACTTAGGTTTAGTGGTAGTGATAGTTTAGTATTTTAGGGGTTAAATAATTTAATATAGATGGCGGTGGGGTAGGGGGATTAGATTAGGGGTTAATAATTTTAAAATAGATAGCGGCGGGGTAGGGGCTCACTTTAGGGGGTAGGTAAGGTAGATGGCGGCGGTGTTAGGGGCTCACTTTAGGGGGGTTATAGATTTAATATAGCTGGCGGCGGTTTAGGGGTTAATACATATTTTATTGTTAGGGTAGTGAGGGGGGATAGCGGATAGAGGGTTAGACGTGTCGGGCTATGTTAGGGAGGCGTGTTAGACGTGTTGGGCTATGTTAGGGAGGCGTGTTAGACAGTGCGGGTGATTTAGACTTTAGTCAGGTTTTGTAGGTGCCGGCAGTTTCTAACGTGCCGCAAGTCACTGGCGACGCCAGAAATTTGTACTTGCGCAGATTTCTGGACAACGCTGGTTTGTCAGACTTACGGCACGTTAGCATCTGACGGCGCAGTATATGGGATAGCTCGAGTTGCGAGCTGAAACTGCGGGCGACGCGGGTTCCCTCGCTTGCGCCGCAAACTACGATCTATATCGGATCGCGCCCATAATATGTAAGGATTAGACAGTGCTAAGTGCAGAAGAATAATCATTTAAATGTTAGAATTAATTACTAATTAGTTTTTTTTTACTCACCAAAGAATAACATTAATTACAAATGCGTAAGCCAATGAAAAATATGTCACTAAACAGTTAACAAAATGAATATGAACTTTGGTATTTGCATCGGAAAAAGAAATTCAAGTCTCCCAAATTTAAATACTTCATTTATCTTGTATTTATTTTACTTAAACAATATGCCAATCAGTAGAGAAAAACATCACACATTTATCGCAAAATAAGGAAAATTTTCTCAAATTGTAAAGGTTAGAGAGATATACAGCAGAATTTTCTTAAGTATACCCTGCAGCCTTAAGTGCTCATGTCCATAATCTCTAAATGCCACTCACTGTACCAATTTAAATCTTCAGTTAGTTATTTTGTTCACTCAGTGCCACAGCTGAATGGTTAAATTTTGACATTTGCTGCTGATAATCTTTCGCTGTAATGTGTGTTTGAGAGTAAAGCGTGATGATGCTATACAATTTTTGTGAAAGGGACAGTTTTATAGTAGCTTTACTAAAACCTTAAAAAGCTTCTCTAAATCACAGTATACCAAATACTGATTTTCATGATTGAGGTACAGAATAGGCTTTCTCATGTTGATGTTTTATTGAAAAGTGTTTAGCACAGAAAACACATCTTTTTGTTCTATGCATTTTTTGTGAGTAAAGAATATAAAAATTATGAGAAAAGTCTCCGGTATGGTAGACATTGTCCACCTGTTTACTTGAGTCCACCACAAAGCAGAGCAATATAGAAGAGTGGAGTTAAGAAAGCATTTGTTGTAAATAATTTACATCAATTTCAATGTAGATGTTGCTATAAGGCATTTGGAAGATTGAACTTTTTGAGCTTAAATTCAAAATCTCAAGTGTGGTATAATCATGTTATGAGGAGACTTTTCACAACTAAGAGCAAGATGATTTTAGCAAACTGTGATTACATTCTAAAGAAAAGCAGACAAGTCTGCAGAGGTGGTATAGACATAAGACTTGCACAAGAGGTGATGCTAAGGTGCTGGGACAGATTTAAAGCTAGTAAATAACAGTTTTTATCTTTAATTTTTGTATCACAATAACACATTCAATGTGTTGAGTATTCATGTTAATCCAATTTTATATGTGCTGCCACCAATCAGCAAATAGCACCCAGCTGCTAAACCTACCTAACAAAGGATACCTAAATAATGAAGCAAATAAGATAACAGAAGTAAATTGGAAAGTTGTTTAAAATTGTATGCTCTATCTGAATCATGAAAGAATAAAAATTGAGTTTCCTGTCCCTTTAACCCCTTCACTACCGGGACTTTCAGAGAATTTGTAGCATTTTTGCTATCACTCCATTTAAACAGAAATTGAGCCTGTCAAACTATATTTTTTTTAAGTAGACAACCCAAGGTATTGATCTAGGCCTATTTTTGTATATTTCATGATAACATTTCACTGCCAAAAGTGATCATATAAAAAAAAAAAACTTTTTCACAAACTTTGGGTTTCTCATTGAAATTACTGTATTTACATATTGTTTGTGCAATAATTACACAAATGGTTGTTAAAGCTTCTCTGGGATCCCCTTTGTACCTATGAAATGTTTTTTTGTTTATTTTTATATATATATTTTTAATTTTCTGTAGTGTAGTGGTCCCCCACCCTCTGTCGATCGTTAGTTAGGGACCTCCACCCCCACTTTTTTCTGTAGTATAGCTCTCCATCCCTCCCTCTCCCTTTATTATTTTATTTACAGTTTGTAGGGTCCTCCTTCTTCCTCCCCCTACTTCCACCATCCACTGCTGGACCACCCACCTGCCTCCCGGATTCCCTCCCACACCCCCTGCCGGCACCAGCAGATTATCGTTACAGACATTGACAAACAACATCTGTAGCGATCTGGTATCTGCCTTCATATGGAACCGGAGCACTGATCATGCTCCAGTTCCATATGCAGGCAGATGCCATGAGCTCAGGAACTCCAGCTCTTGGCTGTAACTTAACAGCTGAGACTGCTGGAGCTTCCTGCAGCTCTGACGTATATATACGTTGTGATATATATATATTTTATAATGACTTAAGGGGTTAAATCTATTTTAAAGGGACAGTATGCACCTTGTAATTACAAGATAGGTCAGTTCACTTGCTATAGCATATGCCAAGTTTAAACATTTTTAAAACAATTTAACATCTTGTTTGCTGTAATTGTTTTGTCAATAGATTAGCTTCACGTACCACTTGCGTTATTTGGTGGAGCCAATCTGGGCTTGAGGCTGTAAACAAGGCAGACTCCTGGTTATTATGTTAGTATAAATTTAAATGTTTTGCAGTTTTTGTCTGCTAAAGCCAATTAGGGAAAGATATGTAGCAGGATTAGCTTTGAGAAGACTGCAGGGTGCATTTACAGCTCTGAGCATTAGAAAATCCATGATTTTCAACTTTAAATTCCATGAAAAGGAAGCAAAATAAATAAAGAATTTATATTGCATTTATTTTAATATACACAACTTAACATTTTATATTAAAATCTCAAGGTGTTTAAAATATAAAGTTATCATAACAAACTGTTCATTTGCAGGGGTAAATGCCAATGTGATCCCCTGTACATAAGATATATTAAATCAGATATGTTGATAGTATACAGACAACAAGTTATACTTTTATCTAAGATGCCATTTTGGATGCAGAAGACCAGAACTGAGTGGATTGTTTGCATGATCAGATTTTGGCAAGAGCTAAATGCACCAGATAGAACCATTGTCTTAGATTAAATAAATATAATGTGTTAGACTAATATCTCTAAAAAAATAAAATAAGCTGCAGAATTTATAAAGATTTGGAACTTCCCTTCGTTAATATTCAGTGAGTTTTAAGATCAGTTCCACTGACACCATTGGAGCCACCTCTTTCTTAAAACCGCTAGCTCCCCCCTCCCTTATATAGAACTACTTCCACTGTCAAGGATAACAGCATCTTAAAAATGTTTCATACACATTAAAACAAATGAACAAATACAATGAAAGAGAACACCACCATCTATAAAACAGCCCACTCTAACGTAGGCACAAAAAAAAAAACTAGAAAAGAAAGAAAATTCAAATAAAATTAAAAACTGTCAGCTGTGACTTAGGTGCTTCACATGGGGCAATCCCGTATTTGTAATGCTGCATGCGGAGTACAGGTTTCAGTGACAAATCCTGACCATGCTGCAGAAGCGCCCCTGAGCGCACATGCTCATCCCTGTTTGTCTCTCCAAGATTGCTGAGGCAACAGGGATTTTATCCAGCAACATTTCTTAAAGGGACACTAAACCCAATTTTTTTATTTAATAATTCAGATAGAGCATGCAGTTTTAAGCAACTTTCTAATTTACTCATATTATCAGTTTTTCTTCGTTCTCTTGCTATCTTTATTGAAAAGGAGTAATGTAAGGCTTAGGAGCCGGCCTTATTGGTTTGCTAAATGTAGCCACCAATAAGCAAGCACTATCCAGGGTGCTGAACCTAAAATGGGCTGGTTCCTAAGCTTTAAATTCCTGCTTTTTAAATGAAGATAGCAAGAGAATGAAGAGAAATGGATGGTAGGAGTAAATTAGAACGTTACTTAAAATTGCATGCTCTATCTGATAAAAGAAGAAATTTGGATTTAGTATCCCTTTAAATATAACAAATTACACATGAAATAATTTAGCAATAAAGATTTACAGCAGTCATTTTGCAAATGTAGTGAGTGTAATTATTGTATTTCTGCGTTGATGTGCAATATATCATGTATCGGGTCATTTAAATGGCTATGAAACCAATTTTTTTTCTTCAAGATTCAGATAGCACATACAAGTTTAAACAACTTTCCAGTTTATTTCTATTATCAAATTTGTTTCACTCTTTTAGAATACTTTGTTGAAGGAGCAACAATGCACTACTGGGAGTTAGCTGAACACACCAGGTGAGCCAATAACAAAAGGCATATATGCGCAGCCACCAAACAGCAGCTAGCTCCCAGTAGTGCGTTGTTACGCCTGATCCTACCTAGGTATGCTTTTTAACAAAGAATACCAAGCGAATTAAGCAAATTTGATAATGGAAGTACATTGGAAAGTTGCTTTAAAATTGGATGCTCTGTCAAATTCATAAAAGTTTAATTTAGATTTATTGTTCCTTTAACTAAAGTGTAGGTGTTGATGACAGGAACACAACAAAAGATAGGTAAAGTGAGCTTCAATACATTTTGAACATAACCTTGTTTTACTAACCAGGCCCATTGGCAGTTTAAGGAGCCTTTATGACTCTAACCCATAGGGGCCGATTTATTAAGATGCGGGCGGGCTGTAGCAGATCATGTCCGCTTGACATCACTAAATGCCGACAGCATCTGCTGTCGTCATTTAACATTGCACAAGCATTTCTAATAAAATGCTTGTGCAATGCCGCCCCCTGCAGATTTGCGGCCAATTGGCCGCTAGCAGGGGGTGTCAATCATCCCGATCGTATCTGATTGGGATGATTGCTGCCCGCCGTCTCAGAGGTGGCGGACGAGTTAAGGAGCAGCGGTCTTACGACGGCTGCTTCTTAACTCCTGAATCCGGCGATCATGAAGGCTCGCGCGGAATAAGCAGCTTGACTGCTTAATAATTTGGACCCATAGTCTCAAGATATGGGCAATATACAAGTTCCTGGATAGGTTATATGACAAATACATCTGTAGTTTTCCAAGATTATTTAGAAACGGGGGAATTTAACTTGTCAAGGTAAGTAGTTCCCTGGGGTAGTAGTTGAGAGGAAGGAGAACTAGGAGATGGTACAGGATTTTCATGTGTCTTTCATGAGAATGTAACTCCTTTTGGGATTGTGCTCATGAGGATTATGAGTTTTTTTTAATGTGTGCTGGAGGCATCATATAGGCTTTTACTCAAGAACGTGACAGCAGACAGACTTGCACCATGTTGTATGTTTAGCATATAGCAGCTAAAAGTGCATCTCTATGGGAGGAGCACCCTCAAGGTTTTCTACAAATGTTATGTTTTAGTTTTGTTTTTACTGTATATTTATTGTGTATATGATGTGTTTATATGACAATAATAATACAATTACATTACTTGTTGATTTTGCAGAATAATGCAAAGGGTTAGCAGGGAGATTTGTGATCAAAAGTGCTGCCGCTCCCATTTGTGCATTATCCTTCATCAGTTGGGATGTCTAGCGGACTGCCATAGTTCTCATTTATTTCTCATAATGTTAGAGTTAAAGCTGTCATAACATTATTAAATCTAATTGATGGGATGCTTTTCACATTATTTATATTATAAAAGTAATCTATTAATGTAATTAGTATCCATTACACTCAAACTGATTCCTATTCATTGTATTTATATAGCATAATATATTGTTTATAAGTAGGCACCAGATTGTTTTGTAGATTAATGTGCACTCTTGTTAATAAAAAATCCATAAAAAATAAAACCATGCTTCCTTACCATGTAGTGTGTATAATGTTTGTTTTTTTTCCATTTTATTTTTGTTTCATGATAATGTGTTGCCTGAGAACATGGCAATAAACTAGAATTCAAAAGAACAGATTAAATCGTGACAGATGCTGAATATAAGCAAGAATTTATCTTTTCCAGCGCAATACAGAAGTTTAGAAAACCTGCTTCTTTGTTCTGACTAGATTGCTGGCTGCATAGAATACAGAGGGCAAAGAATTAGTGAACAGCTGGATCCTAAAAAGCAGGGGTGGAACTACAGGGGGTGCAGAAATCGCAACTGCGACTGGGCCCCTGAAGGTGGGGGCTCAGCTTAAAAAAAAAATATGCACTGATATCATATGATTGTGACATGATGTTTCACTAGTGACTCTGACTACAGGGGTTAGTGTTTCTGTTTTACCCATTGCTGTTTATGTGACTGTGTGTGTATTTATGCATGTATGTGTGTGTGTGTGTGTGTGTGTGTGTATGTTTGTGGAACCACAAAATTTCAGACCTTGTTACTACAGCATGGGGGGGGGGCGGGGGGTAAATAGTGTCACTATACAGTACGGGGGGTCTGGACCATGTCACAGACTACTGTTGTCACTTTATAAAGTACTGGGGCGTGTAGGGTCAGGCCAGCCATGTCACCGGCAGATTACAGACTGTGTTACTAACGCACTATATACAGTACTGGTATCAAATTCACCTTTTTTTGGGGGGGTCTTCTTAGATTCTTGCACCTGGGCCCTGTGGTTTCTAGTTACGCCTCTGCTAAAAAGGTTATGATTAATACTTGTAGGCAAATGTACCTGTGTAAGATAGATTTATTATGTATGTATATGTATGCATTAAAAATAAATCCCCACCAGCATTAATGCCCCTTTACGTTGTAAAACAAAGATGTATGAGTGAGTGTAGTGAGATGAAGAATTGCTGCTGGTGCTGGCAGTTTGTAGTATTTATAGGTTTGTTACGGAAAAAGTACTGGGCAAATAATTTAAGTTAATTTGATGTTATAAAGTTGATATCATTAATATGAAATAAGGGTTTATAATATAGATGAGGCAGAGCAAGGTGTTGGTAAAAACAATTTTTTTGTAAAAAAGTATTATGAATCTGGTTGTTTTAAAGTGTAAGAGTCATGCAGCAAAAAGGGGTAGTGACCCCAGGAAATGATAAATACCAACATACAGGGACTGCTTAAAACAGATCAGTACTGTAAACGCTGAGGTAAAATGCATTCTACAAACTGTTACTCTCTTTTCTGCATCAACAGAAGCAAAACTGGAAGACTGCTGACATACATTTCCTTTCTGTATGCACACAATAGTAAAAATCAGTGTGCACAATAAGAAAACAGTAGCTTGTATGTAGGTTTCTCACACTTTTAAAGGTATATGCAAGTGGAATAGTCAAAAATACTGTTTTAATGTTCTTTGCCATACAAATGCATTAAAAAGCTGCCTTAGTCATTTATCTGTGAGATTACCACCCTGTGCATGTGCCTGGTATACTGAGTGTAAAACCATGAGCACATACCTTCTGTATGTCTAGTTAGCTACTGATTAAATAGGCTCACATGCCTGTCAGACGCACACGTGCACACAGCAAATGCTCCGATCAACTGTTCTGTATGCTGCAACATTGACATCAGAGACATGCAAAAGCTAAGTACTGGGGATTAAAAACCACCAACGCCAACTTTTTTTTTCAATATGCATTTATATAGTAAGTGTTTGTACAGCCCTAGAATAGTATTTTATTTAACCTTAAACATATTATTGTGTTATTGCATGCATGCACTAAAAACACTTTAAATGGGCATTGCATACAATACAAAAACGTTAAAATTATTCTGATAGAGTGTACAATAAAAAAAAATCTAATTTATTTTGATTCTCAAACGCAGCTCTTTTTCATGACATCCTATTTTGAAATAGAGCTTCTTTTCACGAAAGCAAATTGAGGAAGGCTCAGCAATGTGCATGTATTGAACATTGTAGGTATAACATTGTAAACACTGCTGCCATTTTGTGTATAAGCCACATGCCCACCCTTGAGCCTACCTCAGTATGCTCTCATGGAAAGTAACTTTTAACAAATGATACCAAGAAAAAGGAGCAAATTTGATTATAGATGTCAACTGGAATTTTTTTTTTAAATTCTACATTCTATCTGAATTGTGAAAGTTTAATGTAGACATCCAGAGCCAGATCCACAGCCCAGGTGCCTGTAGGCACCAAAATCTGAAGTTCCCCCTTGTGCTCCTGGTAAGTAAATACAGGACTGCGCTTATGAAGCAGCCATCTTTGTTAAGGCTGCCTCAAGAATTGCATGTGCAGGAATAGCTGGATGCAGTGCAATGCACAGAGCTGTTATTTCACTGACTGCAGCCATCTTAGTTAAGGTCATCGGCTCACTGGTATTTAAAATAGGCAGAAGCAGCCTCCCTTCTATGGAGTGCACCTGTAGGCACATGCCTACTCTGCCTTATTATAAATCCGGCCCTGTCCACATCGCTTTAATATTGTTTTAAACGTGAAGCATCATATATATTATATAAGCCAGGAGTAAGTATTTTTATGCGTTTGTGCCCAAATTGGCTACAGGCAACAAAGTTTTTTTTCTGCTTCAAGGTTTGCCACTAAAGCTACTGGCAGCCTGTGTGATACTGACAACTGTTCCTCTGACATACCCCCCAACATTTAAAAATTCAAAAGAGGGACAGCCCTTCTCGGCAAAAATTTGAAATGTGGTGGGCAGGAGCAGGCACAGGGCTTAAAAAAAAATCATAAGACCAAAGTAGTATAAATAATATTATAAATAAAGTCATATATTTGAATACTCTTATGCAGCAAATCAAACACAAGCTCAAACCACTGGTATAGCTATGTGAGCTCTGTATTTAAAGTGAATGTAAATTTTGATGCTAAAGTGCCCGGTTTTTAAAACTTTGATTAAAAACAGGGGCACTTTAATTCATCAAAATTTACATTTCACTCCTGTTGTGACAAAAAACTTACCTTTTAAACTTCACAGCAGCTCCAGCTTTCTCCGGTCTCACAAGCCATTTCTGATGTCAGAAATGATTGATAGGTCATTCTCCAATCACAGCTTCCCCCCCAGGGGATTCAGTGTCTGATTCACTGCTGTGATTGGAGGAAGCCGATGCCTCATTTCAGACCCAGGAAGAGGCTTTGAAACAGGTGGAGGAAGCTGGAGCTGCTATGAAGATTAAAAGGTAAGTTTTTTTTCACAACAGGAGTGAAATGAAAATTTTTATGAATTAAAGTGCCCCTGTTTTTAATCGAAGTTTTAAAAACCGGGCACTTTAGCATCAAAATTTACATTCACTTTAATAACCTTTGCAAAGACAGTGCTAAATATTTTTATCTTAATTGGACATTTAATAATAAATTCTTTAACCCCTTAATGACCACAGCACTTTTCCATTTTCTGTCCGTTTGGGACCAAGGCTATTTTTACATTTTTGCGGTGTTTGTGTTTAGCTGTAATTTTCCTCTTACTCATTTACTGTACCCACACATATTATATACCGTTTTTCTCGCCACTAAATGGACTTTCTAAAGATACCATTATTTTCATCATATCTTATAATTTACTATAAAAAAAAATATAAAATATGAGGAAAAATTGAAAAAAACACACTTTT
Source organism: Bombina bombina (assembly GCF_027579735.1). Classification (NCBI taxonomy): domain Eukaryota; kingdom Metazoa; phylum Chordata; class Amphibia; order Anura; family Bombinatoridae; genus Bombina; species Bombina bombina. The sequence continues at coordinate 582,199,466 of NC_069502.1, forward strand.
TCTAACTTTGACCCCCAAAATCTGTTACATATCTACAACCACCAAAAAACACCCATGCTAAATAGTTTCAAAATTTTGTCCTGAGTTTAGAAATACTCAATGTTTACATGTTCTTTGCTTTTTTTGCAAGTTATAGGGCCATAAATACAAGTAGCACTTTGATATTTCCAAACCACTTTTTTCCAAAATTAGCGCTAGTTACATTAGAACACTAATATCTTTCAGGAATCCCTGAATATCCCTTGACATGTATATATTTTTTTTTAGTAGACATCCCAAAGTATTGATCTAGGACAATTTTGGTATATTTCATACCACCATTTCACCGCCAAATGCGATCAAATACAAAAAATCGTTCACTTTTTCACAAATTTTTTCACAAACTTTTGGTTTCTCACTGAAATTATTTACAAACAACTTGTGCAATTATGGCATAAATGGTTGTAAATTCTTCTCTGGGATCCCCTTTGTTCAGCCATATATGGCTTTGGCGTTGCTTTTTGGTAATTAGAAGGCCGCTAAATGCCACTGCGCACCACAAGTGTATTATGCCCAGCAGTGAAGGGGTTAATTAGGGAGCTTTTAGGGAGCTTGTAGGGTTAATTTTAGCTTTAATGTAGTATAGTAGACAACCCCAAGTATTGATCTAGGCACATTTTGGTATATTTCATGCCACCATTTCACCGCCAAATGCGATCAAATTGAAAAAAAAGTTAAATTTTTCACAATGTTAGGTTTCTCACTGAAATAATTTACAAACAGCTTGTGCAATTATGGCACAAATGGTTGTAAATACTTGTCTGGGATCCCCTTTGTTCAGAAATAGCAGACATATATGACTTTGGCGTTGCTTTCTGGTAATTAGAAGGCCGCTAAATCCTGCTGCGCCTCACACGTGTATTCTGGCTAGCAGTGAAGGGGTTAATTAGGGAGTTTGTAGGGAGCTTGCAGGATTAATTTTAGCTTTAGTGTAGAGATCAGCCTCCCACCTGACACATCCCACCCCCTGATCCCTCCCAAACAGCTCCCTTCCCTCCCCCACCCCACAATTGTCCCCGCCATCTTAAGTACTGGCAGAAAGTCTGCCAGTACTAAAATAAAAGGGTTTTTAAAAAAAAATAATTTTTTTTTAGCATATTTACATATGCTAGGGTATAGGATCCCCCCCTTAGCCCCCAACCTCCCTGATCCCCCCCAAAACCGCTCTCTGACCATCCCCTCTGCCTCATTGGGGGCCATCTTGGGTACTGGCAGCTGTCTGCCAGTACCCAGTTTGCAAAAAAAAAGGGCTTTTTTTATATTTATTTGGCTTTTTTCTGTAGTGTAGCTTCCCCCCCCACACAGACAAACCCCCACCACCTTGCTGATCTTTTTTTTTTTAAAAAAATATTAGGGCATTTAAACATTTTTATTAACACATTTTCTGTAGTGTAGCGGTTCCCACCCGCTCCCTCCTCGTGCACGCGCCCGCCCCCGCCCTCCCGTGCACGCGCGCGCGCGTCCGTGCGCGCCCCCGCTCATCCCCGCCCACGATCCCGCCCCCCCTGCACATAACCAGGGCCATCGATGGCCGCCACCCGCCTCCCGGTCCGGCTCCCACCCACCAACGCAGGGAACCACCGATCTCCGGTGCAGAGAGGGCCACAGAGTGGCTCTCTCTGCACCGGATGGCTTAAAAAAGTTATTGCAGGATGCCTCCATATCGAGGCATCACTGCAATAACCGGAAAGCAGCTGGAAGCGAGCAGGATCGCTTCCAGCTGCTTTCCAAACAGAGGACGTGCAGGGTACGTTCTCGGGCATTAACTGCCTTTTTTTTGAGGACGTACCCTGCACGTCCTCGGTCGTTAAGGGGTTAAAACTGCTCTCTGCATTCCTAATTAATATTCTAGATTCTGGCCTTTAAAGTCAGCAAAAATGCACAGTAACACACTACATACACTTACACATGCAGATACACACACACTACATAGCATACACTTATACATGCAGATACACACACACTACATAGCATACACTTACACATGCAGATACACACACACTACATAGCATACACTTACATATGCAGATACACACACACTACATAGCATACACTTATACAGGCAGATACACACTACATAGCATACACTTATACATGCAGATACACACACACTACATGCAGATACACACACACACACACTACATAGCATACGCTTATACATGCAGATACACACACACACGCTACATAGCATACACTTATGGAGGCAGATACATACACACTACACAGCATACACTTATACATGCAGATACACAGACACTACATAGTATACACTTACACATGCAGATACACACACTACATAGCATACACTTATACATGCAGATACACACTTATACATACAGATACACACACACACTACATAGCTTACATTTATACATGCAGACCCACGCGCACACACACTACATAGCATACACTTATACATGCAGATACACACTTATACATACAGATACACACACACACACTACATAGCTTACATTTATACATGCAGACCCACGCGCACACACACTACATAGCATACACTTATACATGCAGATATACACACACTTATACATACAGATACACACACACACACACTACATAGCATACACTTATACATGCAGATACATACACACTTATACATACAGATACACACACACACACTACATAGCATACACTTATACATGCAGATACACACACTTATAGATACAGATAGACACACACACACTACATCATATATGGGTATCTGTAATTCATGTTATGGGGTCCTGGGGTTGGCAAGCACATTAGCTGGCAGTCTGAGGCTGCCACTGTTCGTTACCCTGGTGTTAGCACTGCTCATCCTATAAAACTGAAGGCATGCTAGTATTATCACCAGGGATAAGCCAGCTGCTTCTGAGTATGGGCTCAATAGAATTAAAAAAAAAAAAAATGGATAGCAACCCGGGACAGCAGGACAGACCCCTAAAATCGGGACTGTCCCGCGTTGGGGGGGGGGGGGTGTATGCTCTGGTCTTTTGGAAAAGTGAATCAAGCATGAAATCAAACTGTACAATTTACAGAATACACTCTCCCATACTGTTGCCGGGAATATTGAAGTTAAACCTACAATTTTTTTTTGCATTATGTGATTATTTTTTCTCTGCTTATCTACAATAACCAAGTGAAACAAGCTGAAAATGTTATTTAAACCTTGTTCTTAAAGTAGACTTAACCAAAGTTTGTTACATTACTAACCTATATTGTAGCTGAAAATAAAAATAATAAAGATTTGTGTATAATGTGATGGTGTTTTAATGTTGAAGCTCATGTTTGCTTTATTTCAGTTGGCTGTTAGGTGGCTGGAGCATAACTGTCGTTACCAATATATGGATGAACTTCTGCAGTATGTGCGTTTTGGTCTAATGGATATGAATACACTTCATACGGTGGCTCTTTCTCATCCCTTAATTCAAAGTAGTGAAACTGCAACAGCACTTATCAATGAAGCCTTGGAGTATCACCAAAGTATCTATGCACAACCAGTATGGCAGACCATACGAACGAAACCGCGGTCCCAATGCAAAACACTTTACATTGTTGGAGGCAAAAAGAGGGAAATCTGTAAAGTTCGGGAACTTAGGTATTTTAACCCAATGGATCAGGATAATGTTCACATTGCAGGAATAGCAAACTGGAGTGAGCTAAATCCCATGCCTGTAGGACGCAGCCATCACTGTGTAGCTATTATGGGGGACTTTCTGTTTGCAGCAGGTGGTGAAGTGGAACATCCCACAGGTCGCACCTGTGCCGTAAGAACTGCCTGCCGATATGACCCTCGCAGTAACACTTGGATAGAAATTGCTCCTATGAAAAACTGCAGGGAACACTTTGTCCTTGGAGCAGTGGACAATTGTCTTTATGCTGTGGGAGGCAGAAATGAACTGCGACAGGTTCTACCCTCTGTAGAGCGCTATTGTCCCAAGAAAAATAAATGGTGCTTTGTACAGTCCTTTGACAGATCGCTTTCATGCCATGCAGGATGTGTTGCTGACGGCCTTCTTTGGATATCAGGTAAATTAAGATAAAAAATACTTTGTAATTTTTTTTAAAGTATAATACTATAGTAGTAACCATAACTATGGTATTAAAAGGCCAAAATAATGGAAAAAAGCACTCTAATTCATTAGAGCCTATACAGTCGTTTTAACACTAGTGAAGCCTCAACTCCTATGTGTTTTTCAATGGCCACAAATTAAAAATATAAGCACTGTTGTTCCTGAGTGGAACCTACCGTTCACCGAATCAACAGCGGTCGTTGCACAGCTGTGTCATATAACTGCTGCTGCTCATTGGGTCAGCAGCAGTTTCCACTCAGTCCCACTCACCCTTTGTGGATGTTAAACACATAGAATTGGGGCATTACTAGTGTTAAAATTACATGCTCTATTAAATTAGCCTTTCTCCAACATAGGTGTGTCCGGTCCACGGCGTCATCCTTACTTGTGGGATATTCTCTTCCCCAACAGGAAATGGCAAAGAGCCCAGCAAAGCTGGTCACATGATCCCTCCTAGGCTCCGCCTACCCCAGTCATTCTCTTTGCCGTTGTACAGGCAACATCTCCGCGGAGATGGCTTAGAGTTTTTTAGTGTTTAACTTGGGACAAGGTTAAGATTCCTAAGATTCTATCCTTCCTTCAAGAAGGATTGGAAAAAGGATTATCTGCAAGTTCCCTGAAGGGACAGATTTCTGCCTTGTCTGTGTTACTTCACAAAAAGCTGGCAGCTGTGCCAGATGTTCAAGCCTTTGTTCAGGCTCTGGTTAGAATCAAGCCTGTTTACAAACCTTTGACTCCTCCTTGGAGTCTCAACTTAGTTCTTTCAGTTCTTCAGGGGGTTCCGTTTGAACCCTTACATTCCGTTGATATTAAGTTATTATCTTGGAAAGTTTTGTTTTTGGTTGCAATTTCTTCTGCTAGAAGAGTTTCAGAATTATCTGCTCTGCAGTGTTCTCCTCCTTATCTGGTGTTCCATGCAGATAAGGTGGTTTTACGTACTAAACCTGGTTTTCTTCCAAAAGTTGTTTCTAACAAAAACATTAACCAGGAGATTATCGTACCTTCTCTGTGTCCGAAACCAGTTTCGAAGAAGGAACGTTTGTTGCACAATTTGGATGTTGTTCGCGCTCTAAAATTCTATTTAGATGCTACAAAGGATTTTAGACAAACATCTTCCTTGTTTGTTGTTTATTCCGGTAAAAGGAGAGGTCAAAAAGCAACTTCTACCTCTCTCTCTTTTTGGATTAAAAGCATCATCAGATTGGCTTACGAGACTGCCGGACGGCAGCCTCCCGAAAGAATCACGGCTCATTCCACTAGGGCTGTGGCTTCCACATGGGCCTTCAAGAACGAGGCTTCTGTTGATCAGATATGTAGGGCAGCGACTTGGTCTTCACTGCACACTTTTACCAAATTTTACAAGTTTGATACTTTTGCTTCTTCTGAGGCTATTTTTGGGAGAAAGGTTTTGCAAGCCGTGGTGCCTTCCATCTAGGTGACCTGATTTGCTCCCTCCCATCATCCGTGTCCTAAAGCTTTGGTATTGGTTCCCACAAGTAAGGATGACGCCGTGGACCGGACACACCTATGTTGGAGAAAACAGAATTTATGTTTACCTGATAAATTACTTGCTCCAACGGTGTGTCCGGTCCACGGCCCGCCCTGGTTTTTTAATCAGGTCTGATAATTTATTTTCTTTAACTACAGTCACCACTGTATCATATGGTTTCTCCTATGCAAATATTCCTCCTTAACGTCGGTCGAATGACTGGGGTAGGCGGAGCCTAGGAGGGATCATGTGACCAGCTTTGCTGGGCTCTTTGCCATTTCCTGTTGGGGAAGAGAATATCCCACAAGTAAGGATGACGCCGTGGACCGGACACACCGTTGGAGAAAGTAATTTATCAGGTAAACATAAATTCTGTTTTTAAAGAATGAGGGAGCACAAAGAGTGTGCACTTAATATTACTAAAAATTATGACAACCCCTTTTCTTTCATAAGATGGTGAGAGCCCACGAGCCATCACATCTGGGGATTAAAGTCCAGTCCTACAGGAGGAGGCAAAACACACCACATAACAGAGCTTTAATCTCTTCCACTTTCCCACAATTCCTTAAGTAATTTTTTTGCCTCCATCAACGATGATGGTGAAACTTGAAGTGCTGATCTACACATTGATTGAAAGGGGTTCTCAAAATAATCTGAGATCCAATATCCCCTCAGAGAGCCAGCAATAGGACAGGGGGGTAAGGGAATACATAGGCAGTGAGAGTAAATCTCATGATGGAGTTTGTCACTTGCCTGCCACAGGTGTCACCGGGACTGGTCCTGCAGCCTCCTCCTGTTGGCCCCATTGGAATACTTTAAATCCTGTATCAGTGCATACTACACAAGATGGACTCTTCTACTGTAAGCAGGTCCCCTGCAGCTTCGTATGCAGGTGAGTGCTTTGATGACACACTGCAATCTCTCCTCAGAGCCTTAGAGTGGTATGCACCCGTAATAACTAGAGTTTTGCATATATTTATATTTATTTAACCCTTTATTGGCTCAAACTGTAATTTTTTAATATTTTAAAGTACAATGTTTTTCTTAAAGAGACAGTACCCATTTTTTTTCTGATTCCCTCACGGGGACTTCAGTCTTACATTGTGCCAATATATGTGTTCCCCTGAGGGTTTTAACCCGTTCTGTGTCCATTATACTGTATTTCTGTGCTTCTATCTAATTTTATATACTTGCCTGTCCTCTAAATCATTATGGAGCAAACTGGTGCAGCTTTAGTCTTAGGATTTATCACTAATACTTTAGAAGGGCAATCTACTAACAATTTAATCCCTTCTCATAAGTGTTTGTTAGGTAAGGAAGTGTTGGTGTGTAACATATGTATGTGCTGAGTCTGTGTCTAGGTTCATGCAGTGTTGCATTTGCAGCAGAGTACCCAGGGATTTGTTTCCCACCATGGTTATCCCCTGGACAGTTCTACAGAGCTACCACCTAACTTAAAACAGTACATTCACTCTGCAATTTCACAACAGATAGCTTTCATGCCTCCGCCAGTTAAACATAAATGCATGTGAAAGACAGGAGAGAACCCTTCACAGGCCCTAGGCTCATCTGGGACGTCCCTAAGGAGCAACCAATCTAGGTACCCTGTATCCTCCAGGAGTACAATTTATCATTAGAATTCTCCTCCTCAGCCAAGGACAAATATTCTGAAACCCAGGACCCCCTTCTGACAATGTAGCAGAAGATATGTATGTTAATTTAAAATTGGAGCACATACACACTCTATTGCTTTGGAAGTTTGCAGATTGGGGACCGTCCAAATTCAGGATTGCTTGAGGTTGTTTCAAGACTGCAAGCAGTCGAATGTGAGATGCACCTGTTGAGATAACTTGCTTTGATGCAAAGAGTGCTGCTATGACTGTTCTGGCTAGAAGAGCCTTATTGCTGAAGTCATGGTCTGCTGATATAATATGTAAAGCCAAATGTCTTTCCCTTAAGTCTTGGACCTGCACTGAATTGCGTCAGTCTCTGGAGGTAGAGGAGCTTTCCTGCCACAAGACAAAAAAAGCTAAGGGCATGGTTAAATTTGTTAGATGAGTTCACTCCTTTTGCCATTCCAAAATGCAAATATCCTCCTCTTGGGGATGAAAACAGACAAAAAAAAAAGCCTGTCCCTTCCTCCAAGTCAGCATTTAGGTGCAGCCCCCAACCAAGACTCAATTCTGGTTGGGGGCAGACTGAACTTTTTCAGGAGGCTTGGAGAAAATTCTGTTCAAGTTCTTTGGGTAGTAAACATAATTTCCTTGGGATACCATATAGGCTTCTGGTCTTGCTTTCCTTGAGGAATATTCCTCCTGTCTCATGTTCCAAAAGATTATTTAAAGTCTAGAGCTTTTTTGGCATGTGTAACAGACCTAGAGGCCATGGGAGTGATTACTTCGGTCCCATTGGGGGAACAGAATCAAGGGTTCTATCAAGCCTTTTCCATTGTTCCAATGAAAGAAGTGACTTACAGGTCGATCTTTGATCTCAAAACTCTGAACATATTTTTAGAAGTTTGAACTTTAAAAATGGAGACTTTTGCACTATATTACCTTTATTATCCAATTTATTTCTGCCATAAACTTGAAAATGCCTTTTTGCATATACCTATTCACAGGAATCATACAACATTTTTCAGATTTGCCTTTCTTTACCAGCATTACCAATGTGTGCTTCTCCCATATGGTCTGGCACCAGCACCAAGAACCTCTTAAAGGGACAGTAAAGTCAAAATTAGACATTCGTGATTCAGATAGAGAATACAATTTTAAACAACTTTCCCATTTACTTCTATTATTTAATTTGCTTCCTTCTCTTGTTATATTTTGCTGAAAGGTTTATCTAGGAAAGCTCAGGAGCAGCAAAGAACCTAGGTTCTAGCTGCTGATTGTTGTCTCCATATATATACTAATTGTCATTGGCTCACCCATGTGTTCAGTTAGAAACCAGTAGTACATTGCTGCTCCTTCAACAAATTATACCAAGAGAATGAAGCAAATTTGATAATAGAAGTAAGCTGGAAAGCTGTTTAACATTGTATGTTCTGCCTATATCATGAAAGAAAATGTTGGGTTTCATGTCCCTTTAAAGCTTCTCTGAACTATTTTGTCCATAGTGAGAGCTCAGGGCTCGGCAGTAGCTCCTTACCTAGACTACATTCTGGTGCAGGCTGTTTGTTTCAGATGGCTCTGAAACATACAAACACAGTTTCTTCAGTTCCTTTATTCCCATGTTTGGAAAATCCTGAAAAAGCTCTACTGCCACATACCAGACTCTGTAACAAAGACCATCTCTCACAGATGCTCGCAAGCTGACATTTCAGAAGCCCTGTGCTCTTCTCCTTCAAACTCTTATTCCTACTCTGCTTCAATGCATGGAAGTAGTTGGTAGCGGACTCAGATGCCATTCCTTTTGCCAGATTACACTCATGTTCTTTGCAGCTTCAAATGTTGCAACAGTAGAATGGAGTTTTCAACAGCCTGTCTCAGAATGTCTCTTTAAACTTAAAGATAAGACATTCTCTATCTTGGTGGAAGACTCAGACGATCTTGATTTAGGGAGACTTTTCCTCCATCTGAATTGGGTAGTATTTACCATGGACGACAGCCTGCTGGTTTGGGAGACAGTCTGGGGTTCTCAGAAAGTGCAGGGAGTTTAGTCTCCTTGGGACGTGGGGTTTCCTGTGAACTTCTTAAAGCTCCATGCAATCTTCAGGGCTATCCAGAGTTGGTCCCTGTTAAAGGGACATAAAACACAATTTTTTTCTTTCAGATAGAGCATGTGATTTTAAACAACTTTCCAATTTACTTATATTATCTAATTTGTTTAGTTGTCTTAGTATCCTTTGTTGAATAGGATACCTTGGTAGGCTCATTGGTGGCTGCACATATATGCTGCATGTTATTAGATCACCCAATGTGTTAACTAGCTCCCAGTAATGCATTGCTGCTTTTTCAACAAAGAATACCAAAAGAACGAAGCAAATTAAATAATAGAAGTAAATTGGAAAATGGTTTAAAATTGTATGCTCTATCTGAATCAATTTAGAAATATTTTGGGTTTCAAGTCTAGAGACTAGAATATTTTCTGAGGTTTCAGTTAGACAATGTCAAAGTAGTGGCTTACATCAATTACCAAGGCTATATTCAAAGTGCCTTAGCAATGAAATATGTAGCCCACATTCTGACTTGGGCAGACCGCCATCATTGCATGATTTCAACTATTCACATTCTGGGTGTGGACAATTGGGAAGTAGACTTCCTCAGTCATCAGTACCTAAACCCTGGTGAATGGTCTTTAAATAAGGAGGTATATTGTGAATAGTTGGGGAAGGCCAGGCATAGACCTTATGACGTCTTGCTGGAATTACAAGCTACCTCAGTATTGTGCGAGAGCTTGGGATCCACAAGTGTTTTATTATGGAGAATAATAGCCAGGATAAAACAGGAAAGAGGATAAGACCAGTTATCAGGCCTGCTTCCCTTTTGTGGAACCTTAACTTGGTTTTGAGGGTTTCTTCAGGCTCAGCCATTTTAACCTATGCATAGTCTGGACATTCAACTGTTGTCTTGAAAGGTTCTCTTTCCTCACCAGAAGAGCAAGAGTGATCTTGTGATTCTCCTTAACAGATTTTCTTTTTATTAGGATAAAGCAGTGTTAAGAGCAAACTTACTCTTTCCTTCCTAAAGTTGTTTCTTCTGAAAATATCAATTAGGAAATTATAGTCCCATCTCTCTTTGTCCATAGTAAAAAAAAAAAAAAAAAAAAAAACACTAAAGAGAAATCACTTTTTAACCTGGAGGTAGTTTGGGCCTTAAAATTTTATCTTCAAGCCGCTAAAGAATTAATTATTCAGAATTTCTTCTTTCTTGTTTTTCCATTTCCCAGGTTCCCCACAAGGAACAGAAAGCTACTGCAATCACCTTGGTGGTGTGGCTAACAAATATGATTCGTGTAGAGTACCTAGTCTCCCCCTGAATGAATTACTGCTCATTCTACCAGAGTAGTCACTACTTATTGCATACATTTAGCTTCCATTGAACAAATGTTCAAGGATCCCACTTTGTCATCTTTTCATACCTTTTACAAAATTCTGCCATTTTGGCACATTTGCCTCTTCGGTGGATGCTTTTGGTAGGAAAGTTCTGCAGGCTGCAGTACCTGTCTAGTACCTCTACCTGTCTTAACTGTTTTTCCCTCCCTATTTCATGGTAGTCTCATGGACATCACAGCTTGGCTAAAGGATCCCACATGGGATAGATCGTGACTCTCATCGTCTTATGAAAGAAAACAAAATTTGTGCTTACCTGATAAATTAATTTCTTTCATGATAGTAAGAGTCCATGAAACCTGCCTTGTTTTTTTCCATACCCTTTGGTAGCAGTACCAGTTTGCACTTCTTTTACCCTGCTTTTCTTAGCAAAGTGGTAGGGATTAAAGCTCTGTTGTGTGGGGTGTTTTGCCTCCTTATGTAGGACTGGATGGGGACTGGATTTAAATCCCCACACGTGATGGCTCATGGACTCTCACCATCATGAAAGAAATTCATTTATCAGGTAAGCATACATTTTATTTTTCCCTATAATCTTCCCTGTTAGAACAATTTATATGGAATTTCACTCTACCTTTTTAATACATGACCTTCCAGGTTTGCAGGTTGGGCTTGCTTTATCTATTGTGAAATGTAAGTATTTGTCAAAAGCATATATTGCACTAAAAATGCTCTATCATACACATGAAAGAGCAGTGTTTTTTTTTACATGCAAAACATATTTAAACTGAAGTTAATACTGCAGTATTTCCTTTTGTGCTGCCTACTAATCTCACTGTCTGATAGGAGAACTGTTGCTTTACTGGTATGTGTTAACATTAGCTTTCTGATATCATGAGATTACTTGAGGAAATATGAGCATTGTCTATATCTTGAGTTGAACAACAGACGTCAAGGCAACACTCTGTCATTTGTGGTTTCAAGACAAAATAAACTTCATTATGTCCCCCATAATGCTTAGAGCTCTCCTTACCATTTTCAGAAAATGAGCTATAAAAAATAAAAACATGCAAATGCCATGATTTTTAGAGCAGCAAATGCTCCTACATCACAAAGAGACAAAGATTATCCTAATGTAGAACAGGTACTGACTAGTAGTAAGTGTGATTGTTAAAGTATATCCTATGTTCTTCATTATAATGGAGTTCCAAGAGAAACATCTGGCACTTAAACTGCCAACACTATAGATTAGTGACATTGAGCTATATATGGCCTAATAATGGTTCACAACAGCTGAATGCTATAACCAGCTTCCAATAAGATTTCAAAACCAGGCATTATTACTTTGGTACCTATAGATTTGTGTTTTGGCCCATCAGGTAAATTATGATAACTTGGCAAAAATACTTTCTAAAAACTGTTTGTGCATGCATGGTAAGGTAAAACTGCAACCATGTCCCAACACCAAAATCCATTTTCATGACCTCCTCTCCCTGCAAATAAATATAATGGTTTCCCCCTGATTCCCACCACTACTAACTCCGATCCTGCCTCACAACTATTTAAAAGTTGACTTGTTCTATTGTCAGCCTCTTTTCACTTAGCACCCTCACACTTAATGTAGGACGGTCTATGAATAAGACCTGCTCTCACATGAGTTAGTTTATGGAGGTATTGTCCCTTTAATGTTTTAAAAATGTGGACTTTTTATTTACATAAAAGCGGATCCTTGGATTTTTCTTTTTTGTGTCTGTGTATGTTTGTATGTATGTACAGTATGTATGTATGCATATACAGGTAGCCCTCCGTTTACGCCGGGGTTAGGTTCCAGAAGGAATGGTTGTAAATCGAAACCGTTGTAAATTGAAACCCAGTTTATAATGTAAGTCAATGGGAAGTGAGGGAGTTAGATTCCAGGCCCCTCTCAAAATTGTCATAAGTAACACCTAATACATTATTTTTAAAGCTTTGAAATGAAGACTTTAAATGCTAATCAGCATTATAAACAGTATCAAATAATCACACAACACAGAATATATAATTAAACTAAGTTAAATGAACAAAAACATTTGCTAAACTGCATTATAAATCTTATGAAATAATCACACAACACAGACTTTACTTGCATTTTTCTGCAAACAGTTCTTTCTATGCATTCCAATCTGGACTGATTTATAGACAGGAAGATCTTGTTTCTATGAAAGCTGCTCGATAGCTCATGTCTAGCTAGACTAATTAATTCCAGCCTGTTTCTGTGCTTGGCTTTGCATATCTTTGCTGCAACACAAGCGGACAGCTCCATTGCATTGCTAATCAATGCAATGCTTTTCAATAGCAGTCACATGAATGATAAGGTTGTTATTCTGAAACGGCGCAAATTGAACCGGCATAAATCAAAGGCCACCTGTGTGTGTGTGTGTATATATATATATATATATGTTATCTATATATGTGTATATATATATATATATATATATATATATATATATATATATATATATATATGTGTGTATATACTGTATATATATATATGTGTGTGTGTGTGTGTGTATGTATGCATGTGTATATATATATATATATATATATATGTGTATAAATATGTAAATGTGTGTATATATATATATATATATATATATATATATATATATACATATATATATACAGTATATATATGTACAGTATCTCACAAAAGTAAGTACACCCCTCACATTTTTGTAAATATTTTATTATATCTTTTCATGTAACAACACTGAAGAAATTACACTTTGCTACAATGTAAAGTAGTGAGTGTACAGCCTTTATAACAGTGTACATTTGCTGTCCCCTCAAAAAAACTCAACACATAGCCATTAATGTCTAAACCGTTGGCAACAAAAGTGAGTACACCCCTAAGTGGAAATGTCCAAATTGGGCACAAAGTGTCAATATTTTGTGTGGCCACCATTATTTTCCAGCACTGCCTTAACCCTCTTGGGCATGGAGTTTACCAGAGCTTCACAGGTTGCCACTGAAGTTCTCTTCCACTCCTCCATGATGACATAACAGAGCTGGTGGATGTTAGAGACCTTGCGTTCCCAACCTTCCATTTGAGGATGCCCCACAGATGCTCAATAGGGTTTAGGTCTGGAGACATGCTTGGCCAGTCCATCACCTTTACCCTCAGCTTCTTTAGCAAGGCAGTGGTTGTCTTAGAGGTGTGTTTGGGGTCATATCATGTTGGAATACTGCCCTGCGGCCCAGTCTCTGAAGGGAGGGGATCATGCTCTGCTTCAGTATGTCACAGTACATGTTGGCATTCATGGTTCCCTCAATGAACTGTAGCTCCCCAGTGCCGACAGCACTCATGCAGACCCAGACCATGACACTCCCACCACCATGCTTGACTGTCTTTGTACTCCTCACCTGGCTGCCTCCACACACGCGTGACACCATCTGAACCAAATAAGTTAATCTTGGTCTCATAAGACCACAGGACATGGTTCCAGTAATCCATGTCCTTAGTCTGCTTGTCTTCCGCAAACTGTTTGCGGGCTTTCTTGTGCATCATCTTTAGAAGAGGATTCCTTCTGGGACGACAGCCATGCAGACCAATGTGATGCAGTGTGCGGCGTATGGTCTGAGCAGTGACAGGCTGACCCCCCACCCCTTCAACCTCTGCAGCAATGCTGGCAGCACTCATACGTCTATTTCCCAAAGACAACCTCTGGATATGACGCTGAGCACGTGTACTCAACCTCTTTGGTCTACCATGGCAAGGCCTGTTCTGAGTGGAACCTGTCTTGTGAAAC
>NC_069502.1:582221344-582276344 GCF_027579735.1 Bombina bombina
CACATGATATCAGTGCAGGCCGTGGCAGGTCAAGGTTTTTTTATTTATTTATTTTTGAAGCTGGGCCCCCATCCCTTGGGGGCCCAGTCGCAATTGCGACCTCTGCACTCCCTGTAGTTTCGTCCCTGCACACTTCTTGTTCCCATCTCTGTACCAGTCCAGATAAATCTATATGCCACAGGTAACAAATCTTGTTCAAGGCTCCCAAATATAAAGTTCCTCATATTGTGTCCTGAATAAATATGAAAATGCTGGGTCCATAGTAGACTCAGTGTCAGTTCTAACAGTTACAAGACATTTCTAGACTCAAATTTGTTTACTTCTTGGTAAAAAATAAATAAAAAAAGATACGATCGGGATGATTGACACCCCGTGCTAGCTGCTGATGGCCACAAATCTGCAGGGGGCGGCATTGCACAAGCATTTCATTAGAAATGCTTGTGCAATATTAAATGCCGACAGCATATGCTGTCGGCATTTAGCGATGTCGGGCGGACATGATCTGCTGCGGCGGATCATGTCTGCATACCTCCCAACATTTCAAAATTCAAAAGAGGGACACACCCCCCCCCCCCCCCCCCGCGGCAAAAAAATTTAAATGTGGTGGGCGGGGCTTAAAAATCATAAGACCAAAGTGATATAAATAAAATTCTAAATAAAGTCATAGATTTTAATACACTTAGGCAGCAAATCAAACACAAGCTCAAACCACTGGTATGGCTATGTGAGCTATGTATTTTATTATCTTTTGCAAAGACATTGCTAAATATTTTTATCCTAATTGGACATTTAATAATAAATTCTTTAAAACTGCTCTCGGCATTCCACATTAATATTAATTCTGGCCTTTAAAGTCAGCAAAAATGCACAGTAGCACACTACATAGTATACACTTATACATGCAGATACACACACTACATAGCATACACTTACACATGCAGATACGCACACACTACATAGCATACACTTATACATGCAGATACACACACACACTACATAGCATACACTTATACATGCAGATACACACACACACTACATAGCATAAACATATACATACAGATACACACACACAGTTATGGATACAGATAGACACACACACTACATCATATATGGGTATCTGTAATTCATTGTATGGGGTCCTGGGGTTGGCAAGCACATTAGCTGGCAGTCTGCGGCTGCCACTGTTTGTTACCCTGGTATTAGCACTGCTCATTGTATAAAACTGAAGGCATGCTAGTATTATCACCAGGGGTTAGACATCATCATTACCAGAGGTAGGTTAGAGAGGTCACCATTACCCGTGGTCAGAGTGTATACAGCCTTCTTACTCCTGCTTAACCCACACATAACCTTGTGGGAGCAAAGCCAGCTGCTTCTGAGTATGGGCCCAACAGAATTTAAAAAAAAAAAAAAAAAAATTTTTTTTTTTTTTTTTTTTTTTTAAATGCCTGGGGCAAATCGGGACAGATGGCTAGCAACTCGGGACAGCGGGACAGACCCCTAAAATCGGGACTGTCCCGCGAAAATCGGGACAGTTGGGGGGTATGTGTCTGTCCGAAATGTAATAAATGGGCCCCTTTGAGCGAACGAACGGAACTTCTGATCCAGTATTATATATTTTCCCATCAAAATGAGGAATAATTATGTACAGTTTTTTTCATCTGTAAATAGCTGACTAGAATATATCATATGATCATTTCTGTGCAAAAAAGATATTATACCACAACATTTCTTCAGCTACCCAGAGTAATTCAGGTTCTGTCATCTGCATGATGAAAAAAAACAGTCAATCATCATCATCAGTGCTCAATTCACACTTTGTTTTACTGGAATTTTACTATAATTTCACAAGACTTTATAGTAAACTTTCTTAAACTAAGGAGGGAAATTAAGTAGATGTGCATGCACCTGTTGGATGCACGCTCCATTGCAGATCCTGTGGATTAATTGGATGCTTGAAGTCCCTTTACAGTGGAATGCTGCTACTGAGGACATTTTGAGGTATAATGTCTTCCTTGTTTACATAGTGATGTTCTACTTGGCTTTTTACAGCTATACTGCATCACTTTCAAGTGATTTAGGGTTTGGGTAGCATGAAAGAAGCTATTTATGTCTTCTCAAAATGAATACATCCTTTTAATGGGACATTAACACTAAACAAATGCTAGATATAATGATAAATTCCAAGCAAAGACAAGCCTGAGAATAATATGCATATGCGTTTTTCTAATTTAAATTAGTTGTTCAAGTATTGAAGAAATAAGTGTAAAGTTTACTCTCTAAGGACTCTAAGGACTATGGTGCAATGTTGTAACATAATTTATCCTATGTTAAAAAGTTAGTTTTTCTTATATAATTTCTTCTACTGAGGCCAGTTAGAAGCAGTCATAAAATAGCTGAGGAAATATCTATCTTGCAAGTTTTGTTTTGTATTTAATGTTATTGAAAGACTCTGATCAAGTACAACAGGCATATTTATACATATTAGGATACATGGAATTCCATAACAACATTGGGACAGTTTTTGTGAAAAACACAAATAAATAACAAGTATTTAGGCATGAGGAAAACATCTGCTCCTCTAAGACTAAACATGTAGGTATAAGAGAATACAAATAATTCCATTGTAAAATAAATATGTACCTTGTCTAATATAGGTTCTAATACATATAATATAAATAGTACTTGTTAAACAATAGCAAAAGAATAACAAAAGCTCTCATTTTCTACCCCTTGCATCTAGTCAGGCCCCTCTTGGGCCTTAAATATCTAAATATGAGACATGGAGGGTTTATTTAGCTAGAGATTGGGCTACTGTTTAACCCTTATTCCACATAGTGTACAAGTAATGAATCACTCTCACTAAATATAAAGCTTTTCAAAGTCAAATTAATGTATAATAAACATTTAGATGCCGACTCCTGTGAAATGAGACATTGATTAGTTGTCTGTGCCTAATAAGAAGGAGCAATTCATTTCTGAAGAATAAATTAACTCCTGGGCTAGAGAACTGTCACAATATATACCGGTCCTTAGTTCATATTTACCCTATGGCTACAATAGGAGTAGTATTTGGGCATTTGATATCAGGGTTGGAGGGAGCAGCAACTAACTAAAGAGGACATAAGCCTAACATAGCAGATCATTGAGGTACCATAGTGTCTTACTCAACGTATGTGGAAGTCTATGTAACAGTGTATCTAAATAGGAAAATAACATGGAATCAACAGGCCTTTTCCTTCTTGAGTAGAGATATGGAGCGATATTTATCAAAGCCTCAACTATGTTGCATTCGCCGGCACCAATACACTCGTCTAACATCGCGGCTGCGGACCTGAATACGCTCTCCATATTTAAAAAAAAAAAAAGCCGGCAAAAAGCTGCACACCAAGTACGGAGCGATGAGCATCGGACTGTTGTTAACAGTCATCGATCTCGCTGCCATTCGGCTTTTTACCAACTTTATTTATATCCTGTCACTAAACTCCGCCACTATACTAAAATGTTTAAACTCTATCCCGTCGCTCCCGGACCCCGCCACAACTTTAATACAGTTATTAACCCTATCCTGCCGCTCCCGGACCCCGCCACAACTTTAATACAGTTATTAACCCTATCCTGCCACTCCCGGACCCCGCCACAACTTTAATAAAGTTATTAACCCCTATCCCGCCGCTCCCGGACCCTGCCACAACTTTAATAAAGTTATTAACCCCTATCCTGCCACCAGGGCTGCCACTTGAAATTTCTGGGCCCCTGACTTAACCATTGATCAGGGCCCCCCCTTGACATGTGCAATTTTTGACCAAGTGACTAAAACGTATATGTACTTTATTCTTAATTGTCTATTTAAACTTGGAAATGTTGTAAAGGTAGTAACATACAGACACACTCACACACTGAAACACACACACACACACACATAGGGATTCACATATAGACACTCTAGCAGACACGCAAAGAAACACACAAACACGCTCAGACACAGACACCCAAACAGACACTCAGCACTTGATTACATTGACCTGACAAGTAATGAGGTAGACTACAGTTTTGTAAAAAAAAAAAAAGGAGATTTACAAAACAAAATATGGAGTTCTGATTATCTTTTTGTAAAGGAAGATGCCGCCTAAATGATGACAACAGCATGCAGTGGCTGAAAGGAAGGGCCCTGAGCTGCTTAAACAATAATTTAAAGGTTAAATGGTGGATTGGTGACTTCCGGAAAGGTCTTGTTTGTCTCAAAGTTTGTAGAAAGATGTGAATAATCAGTAGTGAGGTCAAAATGTCCTAAAAAGGAACAGACAATGGACACACACATACACACAAACTCAAACTTGCACATACACCCAAGGAAACACTGACAGAGACAGCCTCAGAAAACACACAAAGACATACACACACAGAGAGACAACCACATAAAACACAGATAGACATACAAACACACACCCTCACTGAGACATCCACAGAAAACACACAAAGACATACACACACCCTCACAGAGACAACCACAGAAAAAACACACCCTCACAGAGACATCCACAGAAAACAGACATACATACATACACACACACACCCTCACAGAGACATCCACAGAAAACACAGACTTACACACCCACCCTCACAGAGGCATCCAGAGAAAATACACAAAGGCAAACATAAACACACCCACACAGAGACACCCATAGAAAAAGCTCAGACATATGCACACACCTTCACAGACATCCACAGAAAATGCACAAAGACATACATACCCACCCTCACAGAGAGACCGACAGAAAAAAAAATACATACACACTCATAGAGACACAAACCAAAGCACAAAGATATAAACACAGACACCCACAGGAGGAAACATTTATGCACCTTGCATCCCCTAACCTAAATCAACAGTGTGTAACATGCATGATAAAAAAAATGCAGAAATTAAGAGATCACTTTTTAAAGAATCATATTTGTAAATGTGTAAACAAAAATAATTCTGTGAATTCAAAATTGTACATTAATGATCTGGATAGTTGGGTAGATGAAGAAAAGTACTTTCAAAAGGTTGACATATGTTTGTTTGTTTTTTCCCCATTTTTCCCAACCAAGAGCACCACTTAAATATAGTGTACAAATGTTCCCATCTGTCAGCTGTACTTATGGATTTTGAAAATGCTGTACTCTATATGGTCTTGGTGGAACCATAAGCTGTTGTACTCATACCATTAGATCTGGTTAAATGCAGGATTTAGGCTTGTTGGTATGCATTTCAAAATTAAGTCAGCTGTAGTGTAAACTGAACAGTTTTAAGTTAACCTTTCTCATTTCAAACACTGAGCAATCTTCTGAGTCTGAGAGTATAACATGTTATGTAGATGTAAAAATCTTAGCTAAAATGCCTCCTTGCATCTGGAAAGTCCTTGCCTAAAGGGGCAGTAAACTGGAATGTTTTATATATATATATATATATATATATATATATATATATATATATATATATATATATATATAAAAAAAATCCATATCTGCCTAAAGGGCACCTACCATTTGTGTATTAAGGAGGAAACATTTCTGCATGGTTTTAAATATAGAATTTCTACAGCATTGTCAAATAATCATAAATACACTGCTGCTAAAAAAAAAAAAATTATGGACCCCTGACCCCACCATACAACTACTACCACACTGAAGTTACAGTCCGAAATTGCACAAAGAAATAAAAAACATTTGCTAAGTAAGTCCTACCTTCTCTGCAAATGAAAGTGATCTGACTCAGGCACACACTGTACAAACAAAGTGCCAAGTCTGTCTCACACTTTGCATAGTGGTTTAGTTTACACTCAGAAATCCTCTCAAATGCTTATACTTTACTCCTTGTAATAACATTTCCCATGCTCAATTAGCACTCTGCTGTAGTACCCACTGGTGGCTAACAAAATTAAAAAAAAAAAAAATTGGCCCCTGACAGGAGTCACCCCTGTCACCCCCTGATTGCGGCCCTGCCTGCCACTCCCGGGCCCCACAGCAACTTTAATAAAGTTATTAACCCCTATCCCACCGCTCCCGGACCCCGCAGCCACTAAATAAATGTATTAACCCCTAAACCCCTGGCCTCCCACATCACTACCATTAACTAAACCTATTAATCCCTAAACCCCCAGCCCCCCACATCGCCATAAACTAAATTAAGCTATTAACACCTAAACCTAACAACCCGCTAACTTTACATTAAAATTACCACATCCCTATCTTATAATAAATTAAAACTTACCTTTAGAATTAAAATAAACTATATTAAACTACTAATTAACCTACCCTAACTATTATACTACAATTATATTAAACTAGCAATTAAATTAACTATATTACATATTAAAAAACCCTAACCCTACTCAAATTATTTAAATATACTATTAAAAATTGCTGTTACCAAGAAAAACAAACACTAAGTTACAAAAACAAACAAACCACAGTATCAAAAATAAAAATGAATTACATCTAATCTAATAGCCCTATAAAAATAAAAAAGCCCCCTCAAAATAAAAAAAATACCTAGCCTACAATAAACTACCAATGGCCCTTAAAAGGGCCTTTTGCAGGGCATTGCCCCAAAGAAATCAGCTAATTTTCCTGAAAAAAAATACAAACCCCCCCAACAGTTAAACCCACCACCCATCCAACCAACCCCCCCAAATAAAAAGCCTATCTAAAAAAACCTAAGCTCCCCATTGCCCTGAGAAGGGCATTTGTATGGACATTACCCTTAAAAGGGCATTTAGCTCTTTTTACCTGCCCAGACCCTAATCTAAAAATAAAACCCACTAACCCCTGACGATCCACCTACAGTTTTTGAAGTTCCGTTTGAAGGATCCATCCAGCCGGCAAGAAGTCTTCATCCGGGCGGTCTCTTCCATATTCATCCATTCGGCAAAGTCTTCATCCATGCGGCCTCTTCTAACTTCATCCATCCGACGCAGAGCGGGTCCATCCTGAAGACATCTGGCGTGGAGCTCCTCTTCAATAAGGTCGCCACCATAAACTGGAACTTGAATGCAAGTGAAGTCATCCAAGATGACATCCCTTGCATTCCTATAGGCTGAAAGGTTCCAATCAACCAATAGGATTAGAGCTGCTAAAATCCTATTGGCTGTTCCAATCAGCCAATAGGATTGAGCTCTCATCCTATTGGCTGATTGGAACAGCCAATAGGATGAGAGCTGCTCATATCCTATTGTCTGATTGGAACAGCCAATAGGATTTAAGCAGCTTTAATCCTATTGGCTGATTGGAACCTTTCAGCCAATAGGAATGAAAGGGACCCCATCTTGGATGACGTCACTTGCATTCAAGTTCCAGTTTATGGCGGCAACCGTATTGAAGAGGAGCTCCGCGCCGGATGTCTTCAGGATGGACCCGCTCCGCACCTGATGGATGAAGATAGAAAAGGCCACATGGATGAAGACTTCGCCAGATGGATGAAGATAGAAGAGGCCGCACGGATCCTGTGAAAAAGACTGAAGATAATATCTCTTACATATTTGCTAGGGGGAGTAATCTATTATATTTTAGGAGCATCAATAGCTGTGGTACGCTAAGACTAGATAATATGAGTTTAGCAAATATTATATGTACAAAAGACAAAACAGACAGCTTATAGAACAGGGAACCTTAGCCGCGCTTTTGCATCTCATGTTCAGCGTAGAACACAGGGGATGGCCAAATACTTACATATGCTAAAAATATATTAGGAGCAGGCACATTATGAACAATAGATTCCCATGGTATTACAAACAGACTACATCCTGACTTTGACATGGAATGTGACATCTAATAGTGAGATGTTTGAGTAGATAGTCTGTACACAAAGTGCATTATTGGTATTATATAGTACCTTTTGCAGCTGAGTATGGCATTGTTATAATGCAGTTACCACTATATATTTTCTGTATAATGCAGCATTATAAATCAACATTGCTAACGAAACTGAAAAAACTCAAAATAAATAATTGAAACCATTTCAGGTAAGTAGCTAGTATAGCCCCATCAGCAACATCAAAAATATTATAAATATACAGACCCAGCATATATGTCATAATGTCCAGGAGCTTCTATATGTGCAAACTACCAACAAACAGCATTTTTATATCATAATAAACTGCTATCAAATAGGATGAGACTATACAGTTTCAGACGTTGTCTTCATACATAAAGTCACAGTGAGAGCAAAAATATGGTGGGTGAACATAGCGGTTATCATAATGGTGTCCTTAAATGCCAAATTTCACCTCACCTCGCAAAATATTTGTGAAACATAAAGCCTCATGTGGAGTGTTATCTTAGAGAGGAAAAAAAATTGTCCCCTTTGAGAGCTGTATTTTAGTTCCGACATTTAGGTCGCAAGGCAATTCCCCACCTCTTGCATAAGTAATATTTAGCCCACTCCAGACCGATCTCTCAGTTCAACCTGCTCTCCACTCCTGTGTTTGCTGAAATAAGTAGTAGTCCCTGAGACTTCAATCCGGCTATGTTCCACAGTCGCCCCAGGCCTAGGCCGCGGGCCAGGGAGCTGGCCGCACCCCACCACCTGCCTTCAGGGCCCACAAGTTGTCATCTTACCAGGAACAGGATAGGGATCAGAAACTTTCTCAGTAGAGAGAGTCACATTATTCACTACGGTGGCAGTTAGGGGTTTTGATATGTTCCCCTGCAGCTCCAAAGTAGAGAAGTCGGTCGGAGCAGTGTCGTTTATCATAATCTCTCTCCCATAGTCTTCAGATATTGGTCGCTGTGAGGTATAGATTGGCTGTAAACTATGTCTTTCATTAGAAATGGAAGGATGGAAGGCTTAATTTAAGTCTTCTATTACGGATGTGCAAAAAGCTTCCAATACTTTGCTACCTTTGGTCAGGATAGGGGTCTCCATAGTAGTGCAGCACTGTTCACTGCCAATGATCTTACGATCTTGAGGGGAAAGCATGCCTTAACAACTTGAGGGAACAAGATAATAGCGTAGGCCTCCCTATCATGTGGCCAGTCTCCAAGCCGTTAAGCTGAGGAACATAGGAAGATCCACATTCGTGAAAGTACTCACAGACTTCTCTGGGGTTTCTCAGGGCACCTCAGCAGGTATCCTCAGTACAATAAATCAATTTCAAGAGGGAATAATCCCTATTAGCCCAGCAAGAAATCAGGAGCTCCCCACAAACACCTCCTTCCGCAACAGCTGTAGGCTCCGCCTCCTATCTTGCAAGTTTAAATGTCCCTTTACTATAATGTGGTAGAGTCTATGGGGCATATTTAAGAAGCAGTGTATGCTGCTGTTTCCGCGCAAGCCTTAAGGCTCACAGGAAACTTAAAGGGACATAATACTCATATGCTAAATCACTTGAAACTGATGCAGTATAACTGTAAAAAGCTGACAGGAAAATATCACCTGAGCATCTCTATGTAAAAAATGAAGATATTTTACCTCACAATTTCCTCAGCTCAGCAGAGTAAGTTCTGTGTAAAAAGTTATACTTCAGCTGTTGCTCAGCTGCAGGTAAAAAAAAATAAAAATGAAGAAATGAACAGCAGCCAATCAGCATCAGCAGTGCTGAGGTCATGAACTCTTTTACTGT
Organism: Bombina bombina; assembly: GCF_027579735.1. Taxonomy (NCBI): domain Eukaryota; kingdom Metazoa; phylum Chordata; class Amphibia; order Anura; family Bombinatoridae; genus Bombina; species Bombina bombina. Next base: position 582,230,950 of record NC_069502.1, read on the forward strand.
GATCTCATGAGATTTCATAGTAATCTTCCTTAACCCCTTAATGACCGAGGACGTGCAAGGTACGTCCTCAAAAAAAAAAGGCAGTTAACGCCTGAGGACGTACCCTGCACGTCCTCGGTGTGGAAAGCAGCTGCAAGCGATCCTGCTCGCTTCCAGCTGCTTTACGGTTATTGCAGTGATGACTCGATATGGAGGCATCCTGCAATAACCTTACATGGCCATCCGATGCAAAGAGAGCCACTCTGTGGCCCTCTCTGCACCAGACATCGATGGCCAGTATCGATGGTGGGAGCCGACTTGGGAGGCGGGTGGGCGGCCATCGGTGTGCCGTGTGACGTCAAGGGGGCGGGACCGTCGGGGGGTGCGCACGGACGCGCACGCGTGCACGGAGGGTGGCGGACGGGCACGGGGCGGGAGCGGGTGGGAACCGCTACACTACGGAAAATATTTAAAAAGTGGCCAAGGGGTGGGGGGTTGGTTTTGTGTGTGGGGAGATAAAAAGAAAAGTGTGTGTATGCGCTAAACAGCTATGGGGATGGCAAATAATCTACAGATAATATATTTTAATGATATGTATTATAAAAACACTTGGTGTGGCATACAAATATTGTATAGGTGTAATATCTTAGCAACTGAGATAAATAAATAAATATCAAAGCAACTGAAATGAATAAAATATCAAAGCAATAAATATATCAAAGTAAAATTTATTTATCACATATAAAATAACACGAAAATAATATGACCGGTCATATATAATAACAAACACTACGCTAAAAATATGTAAATATATGCTAAAAGTGGCTAAAAGAAGCTGATTATTGGTTGAGACCTATAGGTCTAAAAAGATATTGGGGTGGTTGCCCTATATAAAAGTGTAAATCCACCTATGGAATATTGGCTCGTGTGAGATTATATCACAATAAAAGTTCCGTTTGGAGTTAGGTAGGTATAAAAAGTTCTACCTAGAGTTGAGATAATGCTAAAGCTCCGTAATAGGAATAAATGGGTGTAAAAACACCGTATGGAGATATTTGTAGTTCCGTTAGATGTTTCAAATCAAACAGGGGTTATTGGCAGTTTCTATGATGATCACAAAACGGTATCTTCTTTGTGGAATATAAGAATACCCTCTGACTACCACGCTGTTGGGCCGCTACACCTCTATAGTGCCTACCTGCTCCTTCTCGAGCTGAATCCTCCGTTAAGGTCCGGCACAGGTGTCCGGCGCGGCTCACAACAGCTGGTGACGTCAGGAACGCTGGATGCGTGTCGAATGTAGGTCCGGTCAGGAAGAGAAACTCTGCGCAGAGTATTATTAGAACTGGGTCAAATAGTCCCAACGAATCCTTTGCAATCCTTGCAGATAGTAATGTATTATCACTTTGTGATTAATCGTCTGATTAATCGTCGGATGCCAATAACTATATCCCCACACATAGTTGCCACTTGAAAAGGTGAATAGACAACATCCCTAAGGGTCAATTCCTTAGAATTAGACGAAATTGCTCCAAACTTTCCGATTATGACACACAAGTTAAGATCCTAGAGGACAGATTCTTGGAAAAGGGATATGATCATGATATTCTGAAAAACGAGATTATTAAAGTCAGAAATTTGGACAGACAGAATATACTCTCAAAAAAGCCAAAAGCTGAGAACCAGACCAAAGAAATCATAAAAGTACCATTAATAACTAATTATAATTACCATCATAAACATCTAACTAGGATTTTAAACAAACACTGGCATCTGATTAAATCTGATCCAATTTTGGGAAACAGTATCTCTGATCACCCTAGCATTGTTTACAGAAAAGCAACTAACATTAAAAATATCCTTGCACCCAGTGATTTTAAGAAAGAAAATCATAAGATAAAAGAGAATGATTTGATGGGAAGAAAATTAAGGGGATATTATCCCTGCTATAGCTGTAAAGCTTGCCAACATAGCACAAAATGTAAAGATTACAAATCCTTCAATACAGGTAAGAAATACACTATCAAAGAGACCATTAGATGCAGTGACAAAGGCATCATATACCTGATTCAATGCACATGTGGCAAACAATATTTGGGAGAGACCTCCAGAGTTTTACGCACAAGAATTAGGGAACACCTCAATCTTATAAAAAAAGGTGATCAAGAAACTAGGCTTTATGAACACTTCAGGACAGTACACCATAACAACACCAAAGACCTTAAATATTGGGGTATTTGCAAGATCGCAAAACCATGGAGAGGAGGGAATTTTGATCAACTGCTCCTTAGAAAAGAAGCAGAACTTATTTTTGAATTAAAAACACTATTCCCACAAGGACTAAATTAGGAGCTAGATTTAAATCCATTTATTCTAGACTGTTAATCTTGTAACTCCCCACCTACCCAACATCCTATATTGTATACACATGTACATAAGCCAAACGATACCCTTAATGGAACTGCACTTCGCACATTAAAATATAAAAAACCCTCCCAGATTTATCCTACTATATTTTTTATGATCCCTTATTGATTATCTTAGTTTTACTGTTACAGTTCTTTTAACATATATGGCATTTTAGTAAACTTAATTGGGATTCACGAGTATTACATAATATACACATACATATAATATTAAGAAACCTTTGAACCAAATAGGTCATACATGATCCGGAATTTAAAGATATTCATGGGACCTTTTATTTCATAGGACCTACTATTAAGTACTGACATCTAGGGTTAATAACGGTTTAACAACAATAAAGTTGTATAATTTTTAACTCTTACATGCTTTATGTTAATACTGATAGAAACAACACAAGTTCTAATAAATATGGATGTAAGCTCTAATTACATTAGTCCCAATTTTATATGCTTTATATAATATATGCACAAACGACGAGCCTATATTATGTATGCATTTGCAATATAAAATTTTATAAAATTATGTATATTATTTTTAGGATTTTATGATAAATTGTACATATACAAATTACCATTAGGTTTACATTATATTAACCCCTTTTAAACATTTAGCTGTTTTATAGATTATATATATATAAATTGTACACATATTAATTGACTAAAAAGAATGAATTTTTCGAAAGACTTTATACTTTCACACTATAAGAAGTTGTTTATGTACAATAATATTTCCAGACAAAATGTATCAAATGATAGAAGGAAATAGCTCTATATAATACAAAATAAGAACTTAGGTAATCCACCTTAAGTAAATCCACCTTTAAGTAAATCCACCTTAAGTAAGGTATGTCCTTAAGGAATCATCAATTCAACAATTAAACCATGACCAATCACAGATGAACTATACATTTATAAAGGATCTCAGAACCAGCTTAAACCATCTTGATAAAGCCATGTTATGTGGTGAAACGCGTTGATGGACCCAGACGATTAATCACAAAGTGATAATACATTACTATCTGCAAGGATTGCAAAGGATTCGTTGGGACTATTTGACCCAGTTCTAATAATACTCTGCGCAGAGTTTCTCTTCCTGACCGGACCTACATTTGACACGCATCCAGCGTTCCTGACGTCACCAGCTGTTGTGAGCCGCGCCGGACACCTGTGCCGGGCCTTAACGGAGGATTCAGCTCGAGAAGGAGCAGGTAGGCACTATAGAGGTGTAGCGGCCCAACAGCGTGGTAGTCAGAGGGTATTCTTATATTCCACAAAGAAGATACCGTTTTGTGATCATCATAGAAACTGCCAATAACCCCTGTTTGATTTGAAACATCTAACGGAACTACAAATATCTCCATACAGTGTTTTTACACCCATTTATTCCTATTACGGAGCTTTAGCATTATCTCAACTCTAGGTAGAACTTTTTATACCTACCTAACTCCAAACGGAACTTTTATTGTGATATAATCTCACACGAGCCAATATTCCATAGGTGGATTTACACTTTTATATAGGGCAACCACCCCAATATCTTTTTAGACCTATAGGTCTCAACCAATAATCAGCTTCTTTTAGCCACTTTTAGCATATTTTACATATTTTTAGCGTAGTGTTTGTTATTATATATGACCGGTCATATTATTTTCGTGTTATTTTATATGTGATAAATAAATTTTACTTTGATATATTTATTGCTTTGATATTTTATTCATTTCAGTTGCTTTGATATTTATTTATTTATCTCAGTTGCTAAGATATTACACCTATACAATATTTGTATGCCACACCAAGTGTTTTTATAATACATATCATTAAAATATATTATCTGTAGATTATTTGCCATCCCCATAGCTGTTTAGCGCATACACACACTTTTCTTTTTATCTTTGCACCAATTCCTTTATTATCTGCTTTATGGGAGCAGATTAGTGTGTATTGCAAGGGGCAGATTTGCGCACCATATACCCACCCCTTTTCTTTGTGTGTGGGGAAGCTACACTACAGAAAAGTTTAAAATATTTTAAAAAAATCATTTTTTCTTCTAAACTGGGTACTGGCAGACAGCTGCCAGTACCCAAGATGGCGCCCATTAAGTTAGAGTGGGAGGGTTATAGAGCTGTTTGGGGGGATCAGTGAGGTTGGGGGCTAAGGGGGGATCGTACACAGCAGCATATGTAAATATGCTTTAAAAAACAAACAAACAAATATAGCTTTTATTTTAGTACTGGCAGACTTTCTGCCAGTACTTAAGATGGCGGGGACAATTGTGAGGTGGGGGAGGGAAGAGAGCTGTTTGGGAGGGATCAGGGGGTCTGATGTTTCAGGTGGGAGGCTGAGCTCTACACTAAATCTAATATTAAACCTGCAAGCTCCCTACAAGCTACCTAATTAACCCCTTCACTGCTAGCCATAATACACTTGTGATGCGCAGCGGCATTTAGTGGCCTTCTAAATACCAAAAAGCAAAGCCAAAGCCGTATATGTCTGCTATTTCTGAACAAAGGGGATCCCAGAGAAGCATTTACAACCATTTGTGCCATAACTGCACAAGCTGTTTGTAAATGATTTCAGTGAGAAACCTAAAATTGTGAAAAATTTTACGTTTTTTTTAAATTTGATCGCATTTGGCGGTGAAATGGTGGCATGAAATATACCAAAATGGGCCTAGATCAATACTTGGGGTTGTCTACTAAACTAAAGCTAAAATTACCCCAAAAAGCTACCTACATGCTCCCTAATTAACCCCTTCACTGCTGGGCATAATACATGTGTGGTGCGTAGTGGCAATTAGTGGCATTCTAATTACCAAAAAGCAACACCAAAGCCATATAAGTCTGCTATTTCTGAACAAAGGAGATCCCAGAGAAGACTTTACAACCATTTGTGCCATAATTGCACAAGCTGTTTGTAAATAATTTCAGTGAGAAACCTAAAGTTTGTGAAAAAATTTGTGAAAAAGTGAACAATTTTTTTTATTTGATCGCATTTGGCAGTGAAATGGTGGCATGAAATATACCAAAATGGGCCTAGATCAATACTTTGGGTTGTCTACTAAAAAAAAATATATACATGTCAATGGATATTCAGAGATTCCTGAAAGATATCAGTGTTCTAATGTAACTAGCGCTAATTTTGGGGGAAACATTTTTTTGGAAATAGCAAAGTGCTACTTGTATTTAAGGCCCTATAACTTGCAAAAAAAGCAAAGAACATGTAAACATTCGGTATTTCTAATCTCAGGACAAAATTTAGAAACTATTTAGCATAGGTGTTTTTTGGTGGTTGTAGATATGTAACAGATTTTGGGGGTCAAAGTTAGAAAAAGTGTTTTTTTTTCAATTTTTCCTCATTTTATACATTTTTTTATAGTAAATTATAAGATATGATGAAAATAATGGTATCATTAGAAAGTCCATTTAATGGCGAGAAAAACGGTATATAATATGTGTGGGTACAGTAAATGAGTAAGAGGAAAATTACAGCTAAACACAAACACCGCAAAAATGTAAAAATAGCCTTGGTCCCAAACGGACAGAAAATGGAAAAGTGCTGTGGTCCTGTGGTCATTAAGGGGTTAAACTGAATAAGGAAATAAGATGAGTGTGCACGTAAGCTCACTCCCTTAGCTGTCCCAGGACAGACATACTGATTTGCTGCTTAGAAGTCCTTTACAATGGGATGTGGCTACTGAGGAATTTTTGAGGTAAAATATCTTTTTTTTTTACATAGAGATGTTCAGGTGATATTTTCTAGTGAGCTTTTTACAGATATGCTGCATCACTTTCAAGTGTTTCAACATTTGGGTATCATGGCCCTTTAAGTTAAGAAGCAGCAGTCTTAAGACTGTTGCTCCTCAACTCGTCCGCCACCTCTGAGGCGGCGGACAGCAATCATCCTGATTGGATACGATCGGAGGATTGACAACCCCCGCTAGCGGCCGATTGGTCGCGAATGTGCAGGGGGTGGCGTCGCAGAAGCATTTCACACGAAATGCTTGTGCAATGATAAATGTTGACAGCGTATGCTGTCGGATTTATCGATGTTGGGCGGACATGAGGCCCCTTTATATGCAGGGATATCATAAACAATTAGCAGCCTTAATGTGTTTCTGGAGGGCAACAGTTAAACATGGCCCACATTTTGAACCAGAGTACAGAAGAATGGGTCCTGGTGACTGGGGAATGCATGGTGCATACTGGTGGTGGAGTCCAAACTAAATCAAGCATGAGAAACAGCACAACTATCATTTTATAAAATAGTAATTCTGAGATCTATCCTGATCTGAATTAATCACCTGTGGGGGAAAATAAAGCCAAACAGGCCCATTTATCAAAGGGCTTGCGAACCTGATCCGACACTGCGGATCTGGTCCGCAAGACCTCGCTAAATGCGGAGAGCAATACGCTTTCCGCATTTAACATTGCACCAGCAGCTCACAAGAGCTGCTGGTGCAACGCCGCCCCCTGCTGACTCGCGGCCAATCGTCCGCCAGCAGGGAGGTGTCAATCAACCCGATCGTATTCGATCGGGTTGATTTCCGACGATTCCTGTCCGCCTGCTCTGAGCAGGCGGACAGGGTTATGGATCAGCGGTCTTTAGACTGCTGCTTCATAACTTGTGTTTTCTGGCGAGTCTGAAGACTCGCCAGAAACACGGCCCTTGAAGCTCCGTACGGAGCTTGATAAATGGGCTTGTTAGTCTCAAAAAGTGCTGTTCAACTAGCTGTGAAAATGCCACTAGCAAAATAGACCTTAGCAACTTTTAGACCATTTCGGTGTAGTGTCAAAAGGATGATGGTGGATTTATGGGATAAATTATTTTCAAACCCTTGGAAATGTCCAAATATCAGGAGGCAAAAAAGAGGGAAAATACAAAGTATTGCATAATATCTGACAATGTTTACATCTAGAACATAAACAATTTACAAACATCAGAGTCTCATAATCAGCCAGGAATACACTAGATGAAAGCTTCTTAAAAGGGGTCTTCTTTGTTGTTTATATTTTTGATTTTGAGTCCAGACAACAGGGTAATGACGTAAAACAAAACCGTGCCATCTAATTTAAAGGGACAGTCTAATCCAAAATAAAATTTTATGATTCAGATAGGGCATGTAATTTTAAATAACTTTCCAATTTACTTTTATCACCAATTTTGCTTTGTTCTCATGGAATTCTTAAAGGAACAGTGAAGTCCAAACAAAACTTTCAAGATTAAAATAGGGCATATAATTTTAAACAACTTCCCAATTTACCTTTATCTTCAATTTTGCTTTGTTCTCTTGGTATTCTTAGTTGAAAGCAAAACCTAAAAGGTTCATATGCTAATTTCTTAGATCTTGAAGACTGCCTCTAATCTGAATGCATTTTGACCACTAGAGGGCATAAATTTATGTGTTTCATATAGATAACATTGAGCTCATGCATGTGAAGTGACAAAGGAGTGAGCACTGATTGGCTAAAATGCAAGTCTGTCAAAAGAACTGAAATAAGGGGGCAGTCAGCATAAGCTTAGATACAAGGTACTTACAAAGGTAAAACATATATTATTATAACTGTGTTGATTATGCAAAACTGGGGAATGGGTAATAAAGGTATTATCTTTCTTTTTAAACAACAAAAATTCTGGTGTTGACTGTCCCTTTAATTGAAAGCTAAACCTGGGAGGTTCATATGCTAATTTCCTAGACCTTGAAGACCACCTCTTATATGAATGCATTTTGACAGTTTTTCACCACTAGAGGGTGTTAGTTCATGTGTGTCATATAGCTAACACTGTGCTCATGCATGTAGAGTTACCTAGGAGTCAGCACTGATTGGCTAAAATACAAGTCTGTCAAAAGAACTAAAATAAGGGACCGTTTGCAATGGCTTAGATACAAGATATTCACAGAGGTTAAAAGTGTATTAATATAACTCGGTTCGTTATGCAAAACTAGGGGATGGGTAATAAAGGGATTATCTATCTTTTAAAACAATAACATTTCTGGTGTAGACTGTCCCTTTAACAGTTATATAATTAACCGTAAACTTCAATATTCAATATCAACATATAAACCATTTATAGAGAAAGTAAAGAAAATGAGTTATTTTCTGCTCCAGGGTGCCAACCACACACACAAACTTTTACTTAAGTGACTGTCATCAAATGAAATAAATTAGAATACTGGGTGAAATATACCAATAAATATAATAAATATCCTAACTGGACTAATCCAGTCAGTTGGTCCTGGATGCTAAAAAATATATAGGATAATAATAAAGAAAGAAAAGAGCACTTTAAGATAATTGTTTATCTCATGTCTCCACCCACTAGCAAAACCAAGAAGAAGGGGGATATCAAAATAAAACGTAACTTTTATTGTAGATGGGTTAAGCTAAAAACATTTAAAAAACATTAAAAATAGATACTGGTGCATCCAATACAAAATACCACACAAAGATCAAAATTATAATTAAGTAAATATAACTGGGAGATGCACAAAGTGTGCGACACAAATAAAAAAGGTCCCTTCAAACGACTGTGACTATTAAAGCCCTCAAGGGAGCAGAAAAAGGGATTGGCGGTGATGAGAAATGCGCGTCAGGCGTTCCTGGTGTGGTCCTCTCCTTCTCAGGGCCACTGCGGTAATTGTGTTTCATGCTTGTTGATTATGTTTACAAAAATATTTTGCTGAGGAATAAGCACAGGAAAACCCAGCATTGTTTTAAATAATTACAGTGGAGCAACATGGAGACACAAACAGTCGTTTGGAAGGAACATTTTTTATTCATGTTGCAAATTGTAATGTGGATAATTGCCCACTTCATGCTTCTCACAGATATATTTACTTAAAGGGACTGTGCACATCAGAATTTTTGTTATTTAAAAAGGTAGGTAATCCCTTTATTACCCATTCCCCAGTTTTGCATAACCAACACAGTTATATTAATACACTTTTTACCTCTGTGATTACCTTGTATCAAAGTCTCTGCAGATTGCCCTATTATTTCAGTTCTTTTGACAGACTTGCATTTTAGCCAATCAGTGCAGACTCATAAATAACTTGACAGGAGTGAGCACAATGTTTTCTATGTGACACACATGAACTATCAGTGTCTAACTGTGAAAAACTGTTAAAATGCACTGAGATAAGAGGCTGTTCAACAGCTTAGAAATTAGCATATGAGCCCACCTAGGTTTAGCTTTCCACAAAGAATACCAAGAGAGAAAAGCAAATTTGATGATAAAAGTAAATTGGAAAGTTGTTTAAAAGTGCATGTCCTGTTGGAATCATGAATATTTAATTTTGACTAGACTGTCCCTTTAAGTAAATTTTTTTATTTTTGCTTGGTATTCTGGATTTAACTCACCAGTATATATATATTTTTAATGTTTTTTTTAACTGTAAAAGTTATGTTTTATTTTGCTATCCCCCTTCTTCTTGGTTTTGTTAGGCGGTAAAGATATATGATAGGCAATTACCTTTAAATGCTTAGGGGATGCTCTTTTCTTTCTTTATTATTATTTTAGGCTGTCAAAAAAAAACAACCTGCCATTCTCCCCGAATTGTGCATTCAGTAGAGAATCAGATTTTCTAAATGGGTAGATGATCTGTTTTTGTATTTGAGATTTTAATGTAAGTAATGTTCCCATTTTCTTGTTATTTGTAGTGAGCCAGCAGATAACTCAGCGCTAAGGTGTTAGACCTGTCTTGGATATCACCTAGGGTGTCAGCCTGTTCACATACTAATTTCTGTTACAAAGTAGGTAAGCTGGGTGATTTCTTATCTAAACATAACTGAAAAATAAGTTTTCTGTCCAACACCACCACTTTCTATGCAAAAAGCCACTCACCTAGATTTAGAGTTTTGCGTTAGAAGTGGTGCGTTAGCTACGCGTGTCTTTTTCCCCCCGCACCTTTTAAACAACGCTGGTATTTAGAGTTCTCTGAAGGGCTGCGTTAGGCTCCAAAAAGGGAGCGTAGAGCATAGTTTACCGCCACTTCAACTCTAAATACCAGCGTTGCTTACGGACGCGGCGAGCTTAAAAAACGTGCTTGTGCACGATTCCCCCATAGGAAACAATGGGGCAGTTTGAGCTGAAAAAAACATCTGCAAAAAAGCATCGTTCAGCTCCTAATGCAGCCCCATTGATTCCTATGGGAAAACACTTCCTAAGTCTGCATTTAACACCCTAACATGAACCCCGAGTCTAAACACCCCTAACCTTACACTTATTAACCCCTAATCTGCCGCCCCCGCTATCGCTGACCCCTGCATATTATTTTTAACCCCTAATCTGCCGATCCGTACACCGCCGCAACCTACATTATAGCTATGTACCCCTAATATGCTGCCCCTAACATCGCCAACCCCTATATTATATTTATTAACCCCTAATCTGCCCCCCCCCAACGTCGCCGCTACCTACCTACACTTATTAACCCCTAATCTGTCGACGGGACCTCACCGCTACTATAATAAATGTATTAACCCTTAAAGCTAAGTCTAACCCTAACCCTAACACACCCCTAAGTTAAATATAATTTAAATCTAATTAAATAAAATAAATCTTATTAAATAAATTAATCCTATTTAAAGCTAAATACTTACCTGTAAAATAAACCCTAATATAGCTACAATATAACAAATAATTATATTGTAGCTATTTTAGGATTTATATTTATTTTACAGGCAACTTGTATTTATTTTAACCAGGTACAATAGCTATTAAATAGTTAATAACTATTTAATAGCTACCTAGTTAAAATAATTACAAAATTACCTGGAAAATAAATCCTAACCTAAGTTACAATTAAACCTAACACTACACTATCAATAAATAAATTAAATAAACTACCTACAATTATCTACAATTAAATTAACTAAACTAAATTACAAAAAAATAAAAAAGATTACAAGAATTTAAAAAAAAAAAAAAAAGCCTGATGAAACAGCTTAGTGCTGAGAAACGCGTCACCTTGTTTTTATTATTTTAATAAAGCAATTTTATATTTTGAACACTTGCTACCATCTTTTTTGCCATTTATCCCTTTGGCTGAGAGGGAACTTTTCTGGGTCTATCCTGACCATTGGTGTTTTCTGGATTTCCATTTGTGTCCAGTTGGCCTATGACTAAGTCTGGTGGGTGACTGTATTGATCCCATCCTGCCTCTATAGCATCAAGGGAGATGCTACAACTATTGTGAGTACCATTCCTTTCTACCACATTGATTCACCTGTACTAGGCCATATAGGCACCTGTGTTTCTTTTTGTCGTTCTGATACAGACACCACATCATTACCGGAAGTTGGTCTCCTGGGTGACTGTAATAGATCCCAGACTGCCTCCATAGCACTAATTGAGGTGCTTTCACAAATGTGAGTTCACTCCCTGTATACATATCAATTTGTTTTTGGACCAAACAATATTGGGCCATGTGGCGCATCTGTCTCCTCTTGTCTTACAAGAATTTTAAACTAATTACACCTACTCTAAGCCCCCTAAAAAAATAACAAAGCTCCCAAAAATAAAAAAAATGCCCTACCCTATTCTAAAATAAAAAGCTAACAGCTCTTTTACCTTACCAGCCCTTAAAAGGGCCTTTTGCGGGGCATGCCCCAAAGAATTCAGCTCTTTTGCCTGAAAAAAAACAATACAATACCCCCCCCAACATTACAACCCACCACCCACATACCCCTAATCTAACCCACGGAGTCTTCTATCTTCATCCTTCCGGCGTGGAGCAGGACCATCTTGAAGCAGCCGACGCGGATCCATCCTCTTCTTCCGGTGACTCCCGACGAATGAAGGTTCCTTTAAGGGACGTCATCCAAGATGGCGTCCCTCGAATTCCGATTGGCTGATAGGATTCTATCAGCCAATCGGAATTAAGGTAGGAAAAATCTGATTGGCTGATTGAATCAGCCAATCAGATTCAAGTTCAATACGATTGGCTGATTGGATCAGCCAATCAGATTGAGCTTGCATTCTATTGGCTGATCGGAACAGCCAATATAATGCAAGCTCAATCTGATTGGCTGATTGGATCAGCCAATCGGATTGAACTTGAATCTGATTGGCTGATTCAATCAGCCAATCAGATATTTCCTACCTTAATTCCGATTGGCTGATAGAATCCTATCAGCCAATCGGAATTTGAGGGATGCCATCTTGGGTGACGTCCCTTAAAGGAACCTTCATTCGTCAGGAGTCGCCGGAAGAAGAGGATGGATCCGCGTCGGCTGCTTCAAGATGGTCCCGCTTCGCGCCGGAAGGATGAAGATAGAAGACGCCACCTGGATGAACATGTCTACCGGTTATTAACTATTTAATAGCTATTGTACCTAGTTAAAATAAATACAAAGTTGCCTGTAAAATAAATATAAATCCTAAAATAGCTACAATATAATTATTCGTTATATTGTAGCTATATTAGGGTTTATTTTACAGGTAAGTATTTAGCTTTAAATAGAATTAATTTATTTAATAAGAGTTAATTTATTTAGTTAGATAAAAATTATATTTAACTTAGGGGGGTGTTAGGATTAGACTTAGCTTTAGGGGTTAATACATTTATTATAGTAGCGGCGAGGTCCGGTCGGCAGATTAGGGGTTAATACTTGAAGTTAGGTGTCGGCGATGTTAGGGAGGGCAGATTAGGGGTTAATACTATTTATTATAGGGTTTTTGAGGCGGGAGTGAGGCGGTTTAGGGGTTAATACATTTATTATAGTGGCGGCGAGGTCCGGTCGGCAGATTAGGGGTTAAGAAGTGTAGGTAGGTAGCGGCGACATTGGGGAGTGCAGATTAGGGGGTAATAAATATAATATAGGGGTCGGCGATGTTAGGTGCAGCAGATTAGGGGTACATAGGGATAATGTAGGTTGCGGCGGTGTGCGGTCGGCAGATTAGGGGTTAAAAAAAATTATTAGAGTGGCGGCGATGTGGGGGGACCTCGGTTTAGGGGTACATAGGTAGTTTATTGGTGTTAGTGTACTTTAGAGCACAGTAGTTAAGAGCTTTATGAACCGGCGTTAGCCCAGAAAGCTCTTAACTCCTGACTTTTTTCTGTGGCTGGAGTCTTGTCGATAGAGTTCTAACGCTCACTTCAGCCCAGACTCTAAATAACGGTGTTAGAAAGATCCCATTGAAAAGATAGGATACGCAATTGACGTAAGGGGATCTGTGGTATGGAAAAGTCGCAGCTGGAAAGTGAGCGTTAGACCTTTACCTACACAACTCTAAATACCAGCAGGCGGACAAAACCAGCGTTAGGACCCCCTAACGCTGGTTTGGACGGCTAACGCAGAACTCTAAATCTAGGCGTATATTTCTTACCCACAGTTCCAGTCTTTAAGAATATAATAGCTGAGGGTGATAGTACTATCTGCGCATGACAAACCTTCAAACAGTGTTTTATCATGCCCCAAAACTTTTGTATCTTTGGGCAGTGACACATCATATGTAGAATATCCACTTCAGAGGAATAGCTGTGGTTTCCACTTACAGAAAAGTTTTGGTGTAATGAAAGTGTTGTGTAGTAATTTAGCATAGGCCTCTCATATATCAGCCACCATTGTGGCCTTCCTGACCTTCTGTATCCTTTGTTGTATTAGAGACTCTGAAATAGAGTCCTCCAATATACTAGACCATTTCTCTTTGATGTGTTGTGTTATATGGTTGTCAGTGTTCTCTAGTAACAGCTTATATGTTGTGGAAATTGAGGTAATTCTACTTTTAATCAGATAAATCAATGTATGGATGTTATTGTTGGACTTAGGCAATAGGCCTGATTTAATTAGGCTCTCAACATAATGCCTCATCTGAAGGTATGTAAAATGGTTATCATGAGACAAAACCATATTGATTCAGTAAATCCCTAAAGTTGTGTACTACGCCACTAATTTCATTCAGAACTTGTGATATGGTGCAACTCTAAGTATGTCCATACTTTAAAGACTTAGGTGGTTAATCCAGCTGTGTAATCTGTGTTCCCCTGTAGTAATAGACCCTAAAACATTTACAAATATTGTGCTACACGTGCACCGGCTGTTGCAGAAGTGGCTAATTTTTCACCTTTGCTTTGACGTTTTGCTACCTCCATGTGTGATAGCAAAGCTTCTCTGGGAGCATCTGGAACAGGTAGAGAATTTTACGACACATTATTATTTTTATCAAACCTAACCTTCCATATAATGTTTATGGGAACTTAGCCCAACTGTTACTGACTTCATGTAGTTCTCTTATTAATGGTCTATAGTTAGTCTACTTTAAATTATTCCTAATATATTTAAAGTTGCCTGTAACTACTTTAAAATTAAAGGTTAACTCTACCTGGACCTGGGGGAAATAGACATACTAGCTTCAACGTCTTTGTATTGACCTTGTATCCTGAAACATAACTAAACTCTGTGACCAGATTAATCACTTTTGGGATGTTGACCTGCTGGTTTTGAATGTATAGGATCGTATCGTCCATGAACAGGGACAGATGGGTTTACCACCTTGCCTACACTTAGCCCTTTAGTTTCCCTCCTTAATTTACTAGCTAGGGGCTCAATGGGGAAAGAGGAGCGGTGACAAAATACAAAAGGGATAGTAAACACAATTTTCTTCTTTTAGGATTCAGATAGAGCATGCAATTTTATGCAACTTTTTAATTTACTCCTATTATCAATGTTTCCTTTTTCTATTGCTATCTTTATTTGAAAAGCAAGAATGTAAGTTTAGAAGCCGGCCCATTTTTGGTTCAGAACCTAGGTTGCACTTGCTGATTGGTGGCTTAATGTAGCCACCAAATAGCAAGCACTATCCAGAGTGCTGAACTAAAATCAGGCTGGCTCCTTAGCTTAGATTCCTGGAATTTCAAATAAATATAGCAAGAGAACAACGGCAAATTGCTTATAGTAGTACATTAGAAAGTTACTTAAAATTGCATGCTCTATCTGAATCATGAAAGAAAAAAATTTGGGTTTACTATCCCTTTAGTTAAGACTGATGCCTGAGGAGCGACGTAGATGCTCTGTACAGATTGAGAAAATAAGCCCCTTAGTCAAAATATGTCTAGGCAGGTGAATAATTGATTGCACAGCTTTGACTAATAAAGCACATTCTGTCTTGCTTGGGCTTACTGTTCTAGGGCTTCTAGTAATGTATCAGAATGAATTGTCAAAAAACTTTGGGCCCTGAGATGTTTGCAATTTCAAATGGGCAGGGTACAAAAGAGCCTCAATCTGTCACCTGTCCAACAGCTGCTTGCAGTAGGGAGAGAATTCCTTTCTGCACTTTGCAACCTCTAGTGAGTAGTCTTGGAAGAGATGAAGCCTCTTCCCTTCGGATTTTAAAGATGATGTAGGTCTGTAGGCTTTCAATATCAAGATTTTATCCTTAAAGTTGAAATATTTGATAATCACATGCCATGGCAATTCCTTGTTAGCCTTCTGAGCATCCATGGGCCCGACCCTATGAGCTCTCTCTCTGCTGTACATGGAATATTATTGAATGGCAGCTGGAAAAGTTGAGGGGACATTTTTTTCAGCAAAGTCTAAAAGAGACAAACTTGGAAAGGATTCTGGGAGTCCAACAACGGATGTTATTTATTCAAGACTTATTTTCATGGTGTTCAAGTTTTGTTTCTGCAAATTAACAATACTAGTGGAGATTTCTCTGTATCTATCCTTGCCCTCTGCTACCTTCTGTTCAACTGTAGATAGTCTGTCTGCAGTTGATCTATTTTTGGCAAGAATACAGCATATAATTGGGCTACTATAGGGTGTGCATCTTGTGAAACGGGATAAGGAGAGTCTGTTGCCGCATTTGGTGCAGTTTGTACTTCAACCTGATGTTTAAGCCACTTGTCTGTGTCTCTGGTTCCCAGACACAATGACATTTTTTTTTATTGTAGATATTGAAATATCTTTGCATACAGGATGACAGTCCTATGCAGCAACCTCTACTGTAACGGTTTAGAACAGGGTGAGGCCCGGTGTAATGCAGAATCCTTAGCTGTAAAGTGTTAACTAAGTTGAGGTTTAAGGACGTGAGATCTCTTTGTAGTGTCAGATGTTAAATGATAGTGTATTCTCTAAGCCCAGGCAGAAGGCACAGTAGTTAAGCAGATCTATAGAAACCCTTCTTTGTGACGAGGCACTGTTGAAACTAGATAACTAAGGGAGGAGTGGAAATGTAAATATTTATAACTGAATGGTGTTTCTAATGTCTTATCTCAAACAAATCAAATAACATAGAGCATAGAGTCAATGCTGGAGGCTTTATAGTGCCCTCATGCTTTTGTTGTTAGAAAGGCCAAGCATCAGAATTAACAAGGTAGGAAGATCAAATAGATGCTAGTTCACCTTGCCATTGATCTGGAAGTGTAGCTTAGAAGTGTTATCCTTTTGCCTGTGGCTGAGCCTGCACTTATATGATGGAGACACTTTCACCACGTGGATGGTATAAAGCTCTTTAGGGCAACCTAAAAGGTTATCGCTCAAGGGCCAGGGAGTGTATCCAAAAGCTGGTTTAACCAGCACTATCAGTGTCCTCTCTCATAACACGCACCATCGCTTCTACTAGGCCTCACTGCCGCTCCCTGAATTTAGCTGCATGTGCTCCATGACTTCTGGCAGTGTAGCCGGTGTAAACGATCCTCCCTGGTGCTGAGTCCGGACGGATAGGGAATCCCTGCCAAGGATAAGCAGTGATCCAGGTAAATTGTGGTGACTGGGTGCAGATATTATTAACGAATCTCTTCTGATGTGTATCCTGCCCACCAGATTTTTTTATTGTTTAAAAAGATAGATAACACCTTTACTACCCATTCCCCAACATTGCACAACCAATATTTTTATATTAAAATACTTTATAACTGCCATATTTGATAACATTGTGCTCACTCCCATGGAGTTATGTAAGAACCTGCACTAATTGGCTAAAATGCAAGTTTGTAAAAAGCACTGAGATAAGGGGGCATCCCTTAGAGGCTTAAATACCATGTAATCACAGAGGTAAAACGTATTTTAATATAACAGCGTTAGTTATGCAAAAATGGGGAATGAGTAATAAAGAGATTATTTATCTTTTTAAACAATAAACATTTTCAAGTATATTGTCTCTTTTAAAGGGGGAGCGGAGTTCAAGGGGTTTGTATACTTCACTCTTTCCAGTTCCCTTCTACCTGCAGTAACTCAGCATTTCTGGATTGTGCAGATGACGACCTAGGGCTCATTTGCATTGAGGTGGTAAATTGGGGAAACTGGTGATAAAAACATTTATCTCCATTAAAGTCTATAGAGATTTTTTTATGTTAAACTAGTTTCCAAACGTTACCACCTCAATGAAAACTAGGCCCTAGGGGTCAATTTATCAAGCTCCATACGGAGCTTGATGCCTCGTGTTTCCGGAGAGCCTTCAGGCTCGCCGGAAACAGAAGTTATGAAGCAGCGGTCAAAAGATTGCTGCTCCATAACTTGTCCGCCTGCTCTGAGGCGGCGGACAGAAATCAACCCGATCAGATACGATCGGGTTGATTGATACCTCCTGCTAGTGCAAATCTGCAGGGGGCGGTATTGCACCAGCATTTATCGATGTGCAGCAGACATGATACGCTACATCGTAGCTTGTCCGCTCGCACATTAGTAAATTGACCCCCTAGTGTCTTCATCTGCACTTAAAGGGTTAATATCCATAGAAAGACCTAATCTAATAACAGAGATGCCTATTCGTTTATCACACTCAGTAACACTATTGTAATTTATTACATGTTTAGAAAAGAATTGCGGATATTTTTACTGTATAAACAGATTGTGGTATTGCCTAAATGATTTCCAAGGAATTGGTTATTCTGATGGACCAATATAATTATAATGATCTTTTTCAAAAGAAGAATAAAATGCAGCATTTGCAGGAACAGTTTATCTTTTGTGAGTCAGAATTGTGTGACTGCATTTCTAGGATAATTTAACTAAGTCTGTCATGACCACCTGCATAAAAAAGTTTTAAAAGAGTTTTACACAAAATCTGTATTACATTTTATAAGCAGACATTTCCGATCTAGGCAGACATGTTGTTTTTTTATACATAGTAGTTATCGTATTGTCCGAGCAGTTTTATTATTCCGTTTATGGAGAAATTGTCTTCTTTTTTTTGAGCATTATCCATTGAAAAGCTTCTGTACAATTTGCATATTTATCTTCAAAATGACTTTCACCTTTACAACGCTGTTCTCTGTCAGTCCTTTCAAGAAGTTAATGTTTCTGTAGACCATGGTATTCTTTAACTACCCATTCAAGGGTTCATTACTACATAGTTAATTCAAGTTTTTGCAGAATATCTTTTAGAGTGTATCTTCGCTACATCAAAGTTAGAAAAAAAAAAGTTGTTTATAAAAATTGAGGCTCATATAAGTCGCCAAATGTATCTATAGACTTGTGTCTGTGATGTAGATTATCCCCTTGGGGAGGGAGATCAAAACTGCGAATCAATAAAATATACTTGATAGGAAGAACCGTGGAATCTGTTCAGCTGCTTTGATTGCAGGGGACAGTAGACCAGCATGGGGTATTATAACCTAAGAGCAGGCAAATCAGCCTGATGACTTTCAAAGCCAAGAATACCGCTGCAGGCAAGGGTACTCCAGACTAAAATAAATTATAACGTATAGAGATTGTTAATAATTCCATATCTATTTTTGTGTCGTCAAATTTGTATGCAAATCCTCAACATCTCATTTCAAAAGATTAATCTAAAAGAGAAGAGAGAGGTATGTGAAGTGCATATAATTATCAGGGACCTCCGGCATTGCAAGGAAAAAGAAAAACGTGTATGCTGGGAATTTTTGTTTTATAGTTTCTTTACTTGGATAATTGTAGTGTGGGTGTTACTAAGGAAGAAATACTGGTTATAGAGTAGCAATCAAAATTTGGATAAAAAGGCTAACATCAATTTTGTTCCAAAGAATATAACTCAGTGTTCATTTATTGCTAGTGTTAGTCCCATGTAAATGTTCTTTTTATGCGCTGTGATTCATTTTAAAGGACTATCGTATTCATATAACAGGGTTTTATCTTCTATAAGTTTTCAATCACATGCGTAAGGTGTGAACGATTCTCAAAAGCTCGCTGTCATGGAGAGAAATGATCAGCTTATTTTACTATGCACTATATTGTTAAATAAGTGTATCTTCTTCACATAAAGAATATTAGTGAACTCCCCTTAATGAGATGCAAAGTTCCCAATGTAAAAATTGCCTTTCAAATAATCCCTGAGGGGCCTCATAATACTGACAAGGCATTTTACAACCTCTCAACAGACCAGAGAGCTTTAGAGAATCAAGGCCTAAATGTGTGGGTTCTTGAAAGTGTATGGAATAAAAAACCTTGGTTTGTGAATACCTTTCTCCTTCAAAAGGTATCATAAAGAAATATGGGGATTATTCTAAATA
Organism: Bombina bombina; assembly: GCF_027579735.1. Lineage (NCBI taxonomy): Eukaryota > Metazoa > Chordata > Amphibia > Anura > Bombinatoridae > Bombina > Bombina bombina. The sequence continues at coordinate 582,250,786 of NC_069502.1, forward strand.
ATAAGAACTATTCAAAGTGATTTACTCTGGGTTTTCAAATTCAAAGCCATTCCTGTTCCAGACTTGCCAGCAGTAATCCAATCTAATCATGCAAAATGGAAAAGGGTTTTATGTTTTCACAGACCTTTTGGATTTATCTAATTTAACAGGTTTGGCAACTTGAAGTCCTGTTTTGTCCTTTTTTTTTTAGAATATCTTGGCTGTTCACTTGTTTAAATGGACATAAGAGTTCAATAACAGTAAAAAAATTTTTTTAGAGCATTTATTGCAACATTGTTTGCATAAAACTGTGAAATAGTTCATAATTGTCAATATCAATAACCGGTGCCATGCACCATAACTATCTCCTACACAGCCGCTACACAGTAATCTTGAGCCCCCTTACCTCCCTGTTTCCCTGAAGGAGTCCTCCCATCTGCTGTGTTAACTTACACCTTCATTGTGTAGGAGGGCGCCCGTAATTCACCACCCTTCTGCTGACTTTGGATCTCGGTCTCCAGGCTGTGTTAGGACTCAGCTGACTACCCCTACAGCTTGCAAAAAGCAATGCGTGTTTCACCCATTGTGTACCCCGTGGGCTTCTAATGGCTTGCAATGCTGTGTTTGGCTCCATGCCCAGTAATAAGCCGAGGTTGCTCCGTCCCTCAGGGTGAAACGATTCAAAGTTTATTTACTAAAACCGCTACTTTGTAACTTATACTTAAAGGGACACTAAACCCAATTTTCTCTTGTAAGGTGTATCCAGTCCACGGATTCATCCATTATTTGTGGGATATTCTCCTTCCCAACAGGAAGCTGCAAGAGGATCACCCACAGCAGAGCTGTCTATATAGCTCCTCCCCTAACTGCCACCTCCCAGTCATTCTCTTGCAGCTCTCGACAAGGGAAGCAGCTAGAGAGATGTGGTCTTCCACATGGGCCTTTAAAAATGAGGCTTCTGTTGAACAGATTTGTAAGGCGGCGACTTGGTCTTCGCTTCATACTTTTTCTAAATTCTACAAATTTGATACTTTTGCTTCTTCGGAGGCTATTTTTGGGAGAAAGGTCTTACAGGCAGTGGTGCCTTCCGTTCAAGAGCCTGCCTTGTCCCTCCCTTCATCCGTGTCCTATAGCTTTGGTATTGGTATCCCACAAGTAATGGATGAATCCATGGACTGGATACACCTTACAAGAGAAAACAAAATTTATGCTTACCTGATAAATTTATTTCTCTTGTGGTGTATCCAGTCCACGGCCCGCCCTGTCATTTTAAGGCAGGTGTTTTTTAATTTTTAAACTACAGTCACCACTGCACCCTATAGTTTCTCCTTTCTCTTGCTTGTCTTCGGTCGAATGACTGGGAGGTGGCAGTTAGGGGAGGAGCTATATAGACAGCTCTGCTGTGGGTGATCCTCTTGCAGCTTCCTGTTGGGAAGGAGAATATCCCACAAGTAATGGATGAATCCGTGGACTGGATACAACACAAGAGAAATACATTTATCAGGTAAGCATAAATTTTGTTTTTTTTCTTTCATGATTCAGATAGAACATGCAATTTTACGCAACTTTCTAATTTACTCCTATTATTATTTTTTCTTCATTCTCATGCTATATTTATTTGAACAAGCAAGAATGTAAGCTTAAGAGCCGGCCCCTTTTTATTTCAGCACCTAGGTAGCTCTTGCTGATTGGTTACTAAATGTAGCAAACCAATCAACAAGCTCTACCAAGGTGCTGAACCAAAAATGGGATGGCTCTTAAACTTCCATTCCTGCTTTTTCAAATAGAGATAGCAAGAGAACAAAGAAAAATAGATAATAGGAATAAATTAGAAAGTTGCTTAAAATTGCATGCTCTATCTGAATAATAAAAGAAAAAAAATTGGGTTTTGTATCCCTTTAACCCCTTAGTGACCAGAGCACTTTTCCATTTGTTGACCGTTTGGGACCAAGGCTACTTTTACATTTCTGCGGTGTTTGTGTTTAGCTGAAATTTTCCTCTTACTCATTTACTGTACCCACACATATTATATACCGTTTTTCTCGCCATTAAATGGACTTTCTAAAGATACCATTATTTTCATCATATCTTATAATTTACTATTAAAAAAATTATAAAATATGAGGAAAAAATGGAAAAAAAACAATTTTTTCAAACTTTGACCCCCAAAATCTGTTGCACATCTACAACCACCAAAAAACACCCATGCTAAATAGTTTCTAAATTTTGTCCTGAGTTTAGAAATACCCAATGTTTACACGTTCTTTGCTTTTTTTGCAAGTTATAGGGCACTAAATAAAAGTAGCACTTTGCTATTTCCAAACCACTTTTTTTCAAAATTAGCGCTAGTTACATTGGGACACTGATATCTGTCAGGAATCCCTGAATATCCTTTAACATGTATATATATATTTTTAGAAGACATCCCAAAGTATTGATCTAGGCCCATTTTGGTATATTTCATGCCACCATTTCACCGCCAAATGCGATCAAATAAAAAAAAATGTTCACTTTTTCACAAATTTTTTCACAAACTTTAGGTTTCTCACTGAAATTATTTACAAACAGCTTGTGCAATTATTGCACAAATGGTTTTAAATGCTTCTCTGGGATCCCCTTTGTTCAGAAATAGCAGACATATATGGCTTTTACGTTGCTTTTTGGTAATTAGACACACGTGTATTATGCGCAGCAGTGAAGAGGTTAATTAGGGAGCATGTAGGGAGCTTGTAGGGTTAATTTTAGCTTTAGTGTAGTGTAGTAAACAACCCCAAGTATTGATCTAGGCCCATTTTGGTATATTTCATGCCACCATTTCACCGCCAAATGCGATCAAATTAAAAAAAACTTTAAATATTTCACAATTTTAGGTTTCTCACTGAAATTATTTACAAACAGCTTGTGCAATTATGGCACAAATTGTTGTAAATGCTTCTCTGGGATCCCCTTTGTTCAGAAATAGCAGACATATATGGCTTTGGCGTTGCTTTTTGGTAGTTAGAAGGTCGCTAAATGCCGCTGCGCATCGCACGTATATTATGTCTAGCAGTGAAGGAGTTAATTAGGTAGCTTGTAGGGAGCTTGCAGGGTTAATTTTAGCTTTAGTGTAGAGACCAGCCTCCCACCTGACACATCCCACCCCCTGATCCCTCCCAAACAGCTCACTTCCCTCCCCCACCCCACAATTGTCCCCGCCATCTTACGTACTGGCAGAAAATCTGCCAGTACTAAAATAAAAGTTTTAGGTTTTTAAAAAAAAATTAAAAAAAATTCTTCTGCTGTGTAGGACCCCCCTTAGCCCCCAACCTCCCTCATCCCCCCCCCAAACAGCTCTTTAACCCCCCCCCCCTCTGCCTTTATTGGGCACCATATTGGGTACTGGCAGCTGTCTGCCAGTACCCAGTTTGAAAAATAATAATGTATTTTATTTTTTTAAACATTTTATTTATTTCTGTAGTGTAGCTGCCCCCCCCTCAACATCCAACCCCCCACCCTCTCCCAGATGCCTTGATTTCAAAATCCCACCCTCCCCAGTCCTCTCTCCCACCCTCCAGATCTACAGCATATTAATGCTGTTTTGATAGACATCACGTGCACGCGCGCGCCCGTGCACGCGCACGCACCCGGACTAGATCCCTCCCCCCTCCTCCACCAATAACTGCCCACCCGCCTCCCTGGATGAGCTCCCACCCACCAACGATAACGGCCATCGGTAGCCAATGCAGAGGGCCACAGAGTGGCTCTCTCTGCATCGGATGGCTAAAAACAGTTATTGCAGGATGCCTCAATATTGAGGCATCACTGCAATAACATGAAAGCAGCTGGAAGCTATCAGGATCGCTTCCACTGCTTTCAAAGACCAACGACGTATGGGGTACGTCCTTGGTCATTAACTGCATTTTTTTGCAGGACGTACCCCATACGTCGTTGGTCGTTAAGGGGTTAAACGGATACTAAACCAAATTTTTTTCTTTAATGATTCAGATAGAGTATGCAATTTTAAGCAACTTTATAATTTACTCCTATTGTCAATTTGTCTTCATACTCTTGCTATCTTTATTTAAAAAGCAGGAATTTAAAGCCCATTTTAGGTTCAGCACCCTGGATAGTGCTTGCTTATTTGTGGCTACATTTAGCAAACCAATAAACAAGCATAACCCAGGTCGGAACCAAAAATAGGTCGGCTTTTAAGCTTTTCTTTCATGCTTTTTAAATAAAGATAGCAAAAGAACAAATACATTTTGATACTAGGAGTAAATTAGAAAGTTGCTTAAAATTGCATGTTGTATCTGAACCATGAAAGAAAAAATTTGGGTTTACTATCCCTTTCATTAAGACTGATGCCTGAGGAGCGACGTAGATGCTCTGTACAGCTTGAGAAAATAAGCCCCTTATTCCAAATTTGTGAAACACTAGGATTTATAAGTGTAACAAATAAAGGGGACTTTCAGTCATGAACTTTAAAATACTTCATGCTAAAAGTTCCTTTATTAGCCTGTAGCGTATGCCGCGCAGAGCGCCTCAGGCTGCCCGCAGCAGAATGCTATTTTTTCAATGAGGTGATGTTTCCACCTCTTAGCCAATAGCAGTGCAGCCCAGTTGGCATTATTATAGCTAGCAGGCTATTGGCTAAGATCACCTCAGTGATAAAATAGCGTTATGCCGTTGAAGGCCTAAGTCGTTCTGTGCGGCATACGCTGTAGACAAATAAAGGAACTTTCAGCATTATTTTATATTTCATGACTGAAAGTCAACTTTATTTGTTGCACTGGTAAATCCTAGCATTTAAAAAACTAGAAGATTTACCATCACTTTAATATAGTATACAGTAAACTCTGTTAACCAGAAATCAAGCAACCAGCACTCTCAAGCAACTAGAAAAAACCCCCAGAAGATACTGTAAAATTAACACTAATTTTGCTCTGCAGCTTTCTTTCTCTATCGTGGGCTCTCGAAGGTGAAAGCAAGCCCTTTTCATGCCACCAGACCCTACATAACTGCTCTTTTAAGTTGTGAGCACAAGGCAGTCTGAGAATTAGACATCACGCTGCCACTGGGTGCCCGGGACTGAACGGAGGTGGCATTAATATTAATTAATAATTTGCTTTTATTTACTGTATTTCAATATTAATATCAAGTAAATACAGCGTTCATAGTATAGTATAGGTTATAGAACTAGTCCTTTTTTTTTTTTTTCCAAAATAGCTTTATTTGAACAAAACAAAAGAACAAAGTAACAACACAGTACAGGGCATTCTAATGAAGACAATGAGACAAGGTTGTAGAGATGAAAGAAATTAGGTTCAGTAAGGTCTGAACCACAATTATGGTTTGTCTCGTCTGTGTGTCAAAAGAGAACCCCAAAGGGTAATATAGCAAAGTCTATATATTGAGTCCAGTGATGTGCCGGCTTGGCCAATCTAGACTAGTTCTTTTTTCTTTTAATGTTTATATTGTCTTTTCCTTCAATTTTCAGGAAACTTCACAAGGTGAAAAGAATTGTGAACATGAATCATTTTAACAGTGCTTTGTAAACTTATATGATTCACAAATACTGGATATTTCTGAAATACTTTTTAAAACATAACTAATAAACAAATTAAACTTTTAGTTAGAAAAAAGCAGGGTCTGTGAAAGGACTCTGGATATGAGAGATAAGAATGTGGGCCTACTAAGAGAGGGGGTAGGTGCAGTGATAAAAATGGAAGTGCTTTATCTTCTAGTAGTTGACTGAGTGGGTGAGAGAGGATGAAGGGAAGAGAAAAAAAAAAGAGGTGGGGTGGTGGGCTGGGCAGTTACGAGGACAAGGGGTTGCCTGTTCTGAGTCAGTAGAGTCCAGGAGTTAAAAGAGGGACAGAAGTCTGGTCTCACCAATGGCATCCCAGGGTTCCCAGATTAGAAAGTGTAGGTCTTGTTGAAGTTTAGAGCTATATATATAGCTTTCCATTGATCTGAGATATGTGATAAGGTTAATCAGGCTCTGCCAGTTTGGGGGGTTAGGATTTTTCCAATTCCTGGCTATTGAGAGTTTTGCCGTCATCAGTACTGTGATTAGCAAGCAGCGTTTGGGGAGTATCTGTTTGTGTAGTTCAAGAAGGAGGAGTGCAGTTTCAGGGGGCAGACTCTCGGTGTTAGGCCTATTTTTAATAGTAACACTCAAGCAACCGGAATCTACCAATCCCCATGGGTGCCAGTTAACTTGGAGTTTACTGTATTTTGATATTTATTCACAAAAACTTTTTTTCAGTTTCTTGTCAGATCTTTATACACAGTAAAATTACTCAGAATGGGAAATTACTGCATATCATGCTAAACAAAGTCATTAGACCCCCCCCCCCCACTACATTATTAAGGGTTCTTTCTTATTTAAAGTAGTTAGGAAATGGGGATAATCTATATGTTTTATTATTTTTAATTGTGGATCAGTTGAGTACATCATTCTACATTTATACATAATTAATCTCCTCATTAAGTCCTTTTGGTTTTAGGCTTCTTAAAGTGACTATCCATCTACACTCCCTTTGTAGCAGTTGTTGGCCATGGTTACCCCCTCTACCTTCCAAATCTACTTTCTCTAAACCAACAAATCTTACGTTTTCTGAATTTCTCTCATGAAAATCCAAGACATGGCGGGTTACGCTATTTGTTTTCTCCATATGTATTATTTCCCTCTTATGTTCTTTAATTCTCTCTTTCAGCTCTCTATAAGTTTTGCCCACTTAGTAGCTATATATTCTATATATGAGAGGTTTATTTGTGTGTGTACATGTTTATAAAACTAAAGTGTGATTTTCTGCATATTATGCTTCATTCAGATGGGTCAATTTATGAAGCAGCGGATGCTGCTTCCAACCCACTCCGCTTCTGGTCCGTCTGAAGCAGAAGTTAAGAAGCAGCGGTCGTAAGACCGCGGCTCCTTAACTCTTCCACCACCTCTGAGGCGGCAGACAGCACTGCTGTTTGGCCGCGAATCTGCAGGCGGCAGCATTGCACAAGCATTTCACAATGAATGATTGTGCAATGATAAATGCCGACAGCGTATGCTGTTGGCATTTAGTGATGTCAGGCGGACATGCTACGTTACAGCGGATCATGTCCGTCCACATCTTAATAAATTGTGTAAGAGTGTAAGTATTTCAAACTGCTTTGCTTGTAACATACTTCAGTGACATAAGAAACAAAGATGAAAAATCATCCAAGCTGAATACAAGGTTTTGCACGACAAATGTGGGTTATGAAAAGACTGTTGTCAGTAGTGAAACTGTTTTAAAGGGACGTTAAACTGTTGGCCACTGCTACAATAGCACGGTTACTATTCACCATGTTATATTTTTTTTTTATTCGTCAAAGACATAATTTTTATTACAGACAGGCCTAGATTCCAACCGGTTAAATAAATGTTTTGCTGTTTTTAAATGCAGAATCCTTTAAATCCCAGTTTTTAAAATACTTTGTGCTGTTTAAACTCATAAAATACTGTACATTAGATCCACCACTAACCCTAAAAAAATGGATTGTGCGGGTGATTTGAACCCAAAACGGAAGAGCGCTTGTGGTTGACACCAAGAACTGACAGAACAATGTGTGATATCTGCACACTGCCTGTGATAGTCTTGACTGAACACATTCAGGATGCAGGTATCAAGGCATCTGAGAGAACATTCAGTGACGATTAGCACACGAGCGCCTGTTAGACAGAAACTCTGCTTGGAAACCATCCCAGAAATCAATTTTTATACTGAACTACATGATACACCTACAATTTCAGCAATCTCGTACTGTAAGACGTTTTGTTCCTTCAACAGGCTGAAAATTTGACCGACTTTCTTTAATGACAAGTCAATTTTTTTACCTATGTGTAAACACATACATTTTTTTATTTACTAAATATTTTAGTAATATTACATCAAATTACATGTAAATTTGTATTGCAGATGTTGCCAATATCACATGGAATAAGAAATGGTTACAACACTAAAAAACAGTATTAAGAATAAATATGAAATTAATATCAAAATTACGATTTTTGGACTAATGGGTTTAATAATATGCCAAGGTACTCTATATCTGCATATAGAATATATATTTATTTATCTAAATATATTAATATAGATATATAGGTATAGATATATATCTTACAAAAAAATGTTTTTATCGATTTAAAAATAAAACATTTTCTTCTATGTGAAGAACATAAGAATGTAAAGTATTCCTATCACCTTTGGGTTTAGTGCAGTCGGGCTAGTGCAGTGTCAGGTTAGCGCATGAGCGATAACAGTTTTTTTTATTTCTTCTGTTAAGTGTGATCAGTCCACGGGTCATCATTACTTGTGGGATATTATCTGCTCCCCTACAGGAAGTGCAAGAGGATTCACCCAGCAGAGTTGCTATATAGCTCCTCCCCTCTACGTCACCTCCAGTCATTCTCTTGCACCCAGCAACTAGATAGGTCGTGTGAGAGGACTATGGTGATTATACTTAGTTTTATATCTTCAATCAAAAGTTTGTTATTTTAAAATAACACCGGAGTGTGTTATTACCTCTCTGGCAGAGTTTGAGGAAGAATCTACCAGAGTTTTGCTATGATTTTAGCCGGAGTAGTTAAGATCATATTGCTGTTTCTCGGCCATCTGAGGAGTGAGGTAAACTTCAGATCAGGGGACAGCGGGCAGATGAATCTGCATAGAGGTATGTAGCAGCTTTTATTTTCTGACAATGGAATTGATGAGAAAATCCTGCCATACCGATATGTCATGTATGTATATTTTACACTTCAGTATTCTGGGGAATGGTACTTCACTAGAATTACACTGTAAGAAAGACATAAAGCTGTTTAATAACTAGAGATTATGTTTAATGTTTTTGCTGGAATGTAAAATCGTTTTCATTTGCTGAGGTACTGAGTGAATAAATGTTTGGGCACTATTTTTCCACTTGGCAGTTGCTTAAATCTGTTTTTTTCTGTCAGTTTCTGTTCTCCCTCACTGCTGTGTGTGTGGGGGAGGGGCGCTTTTACTATGCATCAAATATTTCAGTCAGCAGAGCTGTGAGAATTATAGTTTGACTGAGATAAAAACGTTTATTCTGTAATTTGTTTCCTGCTTTCAGAAATTGTTATCTTTGCTAATGGGATTAAACCTTTGCTAAAGTTGTGTTGTTTAATTGCTGAGGGGAACAATCCTTTGCTAAAACTGTATATTCTGACAAAGATTGATGCTATAACTTAATTATTTTAACTGTTATAATTTTTTTCTGTGCTTCTTAAAGGCACAGTTCGTTTTCATATTATTTGTAAATTACTTTGAAAAGTATTTTCAAGTTGCTGTTTATTTGCTAGTGTGTTAAACATGTCTGATTCAGAGGAATATCTCTGTGCTATATGTGTTAATGCCAAAGTGGAGCCCAATAGAAATTTATGTACTAAATGTATTGATGCTACTTTAAAAAACAGTCAATCTGTACAAATTGAACATATTTCACCAAACAACGAGGGGAGAGTTATGCCGACTAACTCGCCTCACGTGTCAGTACCTGCATCTCCCGCTCAGGAGGTGCGTGATATTGTAGCGCCGAGTACATCTGGGCGGCCATTACAAATCACATTACAAGATATGGCTACTGTTATGACTGAAGTTTTGGCTAAACTACCAGAACTAAGAGGTAAACGTGATCACTCTGGGGTGAGAACAGAGTGCGCGGATAATGCAAGGGCCATGTCTGATTCTGCGTCACAGTTTGCAGAACGTGAAGACGGAGAGCTTCATTCTGTGGGTGACGGTTCTGATCCAAATAAACTGGACTCAGACATTTCAAATTTTAAATTTAAGCTTGAGAACCTCCGTGTGTTACTAGGGGAGGTATTAGCGGCTCTGAATGATTGTAACACAGTTGCAATCCCAGAGAAAATATGTAGGTTGGATAAATATTTTGCGGTACCGACGAGTACTGACGTTTTTCCTATACCTAAGAGACTTACTGACATTGTTACTAAGGAGTGGGATAGACCCGGTGTGCCTTCCTCACCCCCTCCTATATTCAGAAAGATGTTTCCAATAGACGCCGCCACACGGGACTTATGGCAAATGGTCCCTAAGGTGGAGGGAGCAGTTTCTACTTTAGCAAGCGTACCACTATCCCAGTGGAGGATAGCTGTGCTTTTTCAGATCCAATGGATAAAAAATTAGAGGGTTACCTTAAGAAAATGTTTGTTCAACAAGGGTTTATATTGCAACCTCTTGCATGTATTGCGCCTGTCACGGCTGCAGCAGCATTTTGGTTTGAGTCTCTGGAAGAGACACTTCAATCATCCACACTAGATGACATCACACACAAACTTAAATTCCTTAAGTTAGCTAATTCATTTATTTCAGATGCGGTAATACATTTAACTAAACTTGCGGCTAAAAATTCAGGATTCGCCATTCAGGCACGCAGAGCTCTGTGGCTGAAATCCTGGTCAGCTGATGTTACGTCTAAATCTAAATTGCTTAATATTCCTTTCAAAGGGCAGACCTTATTCGGGCCCGGCTTGAAAGAGATTATAGCTGACATTACAGGAGGTAAAGGTCATGCCCTGCCTCAGGACAAGGCCAAAGCCAAGGCTAGACAGTCCAATTTTCGTTCCTTTCGTAATTTCAAAGCAGGAGCAGCATCAACTTCCTCTGCACCAAAACAGGAAGGAGCTGTTGCTCGCTACAGACAAGGCTGGAAACCTAACCAGTCCTGGAACAGGGGCAAACAGGCCAGAAAACCTGCTGCTGCCCCTAAGACAGCATGAATTGAGGGCCCCCGATCCGGGACCGGATCTAGTGGGGGGCAGACTTTCCCTCTTCGCCCAGGCTTGGGCAAGAGATGTTCAGGATCCCTGTGCGTTAGAGATCATATCTCAGGGATACCTTCTGGACTTCAAATCCTCTCCCCCAAGAGGGAGATTTCATCTGTCAAGGTTGTCAACAAACCTAACAAAGAAGGAAGCGTTTCTACGCTGCGTACAAGATCTTTTATTAATGGGAGTGATCCATCCAGTTCCGCGGTTGGAACAAGGACAAGGGTTTTACTCAAATCTGTTTGTAGTTCCCAAAAAAGAGGGAACCTTCAGGCCAATCTTGGATTTAAAGATCCTAAACAAATTCCTAAGAGTTCCATCGTTCAAGATGGAAACCATTCGAACAATTTTGCCCATGATCCAAGAGGGTCAGTACATGACCACAGTGGATTTAAAGGATGCTTACCTTCACATACCGATTCACAAAAGCCATTACCGGTATCTAAGGTTTGCCTTTTTAGACAGGCATTACCAGTTTGTAGCTCTTCCATTCGGACTGGCTACGGCTCCAAGAATCTTCACAAAGGTTCTGGGCACTCTTCTGGCGGTACTAAGACCGCGAGGAATTTCAGTAGCTCCGTACTTAGACGACATACTGATACAAGCTTCAAGCCTTCAAACTGCCAAATCTCATACAGAGATAGTACTGGCATTTCTAAGGTCGCATGGATGGAAAGTGAACGAAGAGAAAAGTTCTCTTTCCACTCACAAGAGTTCCCTTCCTGGGGACTCTGATAGATTCTGTAGAAATGAAGATTTACCTGACAGAGGACAGGTTAACAAAACTTCAAAGTGCATGCCGTGTCCTTCATTCTATTCAACACCCGTCAGTAGCTCAATGCATGGAGGTAATCGGACTAATGGTAGCAGCAATGGACATAGTTCCTTTTGCACGCCTACATCTCAGACCACTGCAACTGTGCATGCTAAGTCAGTGGAATGGGGATTACTCAGATTTGTCCCCCACTCTAAATCTGAATCAAGTGACCAGAAATTCTCTTCTATGGTGGCTTTATCGGCCACATCTGGCCAGGGGAATGCCATTCAGCAGGCCAGACTGGTCAATTGTAACAACAGACGCCAGCCTACTAGGTTGGGGCGCTGTCTGGAATTCTCTGAAGGCTCAGGGACTATGGAATCAGGAGGAGAGTCTTCTTCCAATAAACATTCTGGAATTGAGAGCAGTCCTCAATGCTCTTCTGGCTTGACCCCAGTTAACAACTCGGGGGTTCATCAGGTTCCAGTCGGACAACATCACGACTGTAGCTTATATCAACCATCAGGGAGGGACAAGAAGCTCCCTAGCAATGATGGAAGTATCGAAGATAATTCGCTGGGCAGAGTCTCACTCTTGCCACCTGTCTGCAATCCACATCCCGGGAGTGGAGAACTGGGAGGCGGATTTCTTAAGTCGTCAGACTTTTCATCCGGGGGAGTGGGAACTTCATCCAGAGGTCTTTGCCCAAATACTTCGACGTTGGGGCAAACCAGAGATAGATCTCATGGCGTCTCGACAGAACGCCAAGCTTCCGCGCTACGGGTCCAGATCCAGGGATCCGGGAGCGGTCCTGATAGATGCCTTGACAGCACCATGGACCTTCAGGATGGCTTATGTGTTTCCACCTTTCCCGATGCTTCCTCGATTGATTGCCAGAATCAAACAGGAGAAAGCATCAGTGATTCTAATAGCGCCTGCATGGCCACGCAGGACTTGGTATACAGATCTGGTGGACATGTCATTCTGTCCACCTTGGTCGTTACCTCTGAAACAGGACCTTCTGATTCAGGGTCCTTTCAAACATCAAAATCTAACTTCTCTGAAGCTGACTGCTTGGAAATTGAACGCTTGATCTTATCAAAGCGTGGTTTTTCTGAGTCAGTTATTGATACCTTAATACAGGCTAGGAAGCCTGTTACCAGAAAGATTTACCATAAAATATGGCGTAAATACCTATATTGGTGCGAATCCAAAGGTTACTCTTGGAGTAAGGTTAGGATTCCTAGGATATTGTCTTTTCTACAAGAAGGTTTAGAAAAGGGGTTATCCGCTAGTTCCTTAAAGGGACAGATCTCAGCTCTGTCCATTCTGTTACACAAGCGTCTGTCAGAAGTTCCAGACGTTCAGGCTTTTTGTCAGGCTTTGGCCAGGATTAAACCTGTTTAAAGCTGTGGCTCCACCATGGAGTTTAAACCTTGTTCTTAACGTTTTACAGGGTGTTCCGTTTGAACCCCTTCATTCCATTGTTATAAAGTTGTTATCTTGGAAAGTTCTATTTTTAATGGCTATTTCCTCGGCTCGAAGAGTCTCTGAGTTATCAGCCTTACATTGTGATTCTCCTTATTTGATTTTTCACTCGGATAAGGTAGTTCTGCGTACTAAACCTGGGTTCTTACCTAAGGTAGTCACTAACAGGAATATCAATCAGGAGATTGTTGTTCCATCCTTGTGCCCAAATCCTTCTTCGAGGAAGGAACGTCTTTTGCACAATCTGGATGTAGTTCGTGCCCTTAAATTTTATTTACAGGCAACTAAAGATTTTCGACAAACGTCTTCCCTGTTTGTCGTTTACTCTGGTCAGAGGAGAGGTCAAAAAGCTTCTGCTACCTCTCTCTCTTTTTGGCTTCGTAGCATAATTCGTTTAGCTTATGAGACTGCTGGACAGCAGCCTCCTGAAAGAATTACAGCTCATTCCACTAGAGCTGTGGCTTCCACTTGGGCCTTTAAGAATGAGGCCTCTGTTGAACAGATTTGCAAGGCTGCAACTTGGTCTTCGCTTCATACTTTTTCCAAATTTTACAAATTTGACACTTTTGCTTCCTCGGAGGCTATTTTTGGGAGAAAGGTTCTTCAGGCAGTGGTTCCTTCTGTATAAAGAGCCTGCCTATCCCTCCCGTCATCCGTGTACTTTTGCTTTGGTATTGGTATCCCACAAGTAATGATGACCCGTGGACTGATCACACTTAACAGAAGAAAACATAATTTATGCTTACCTGATAAATTCCTTTCTTCTGTAGTGTGATCAGTCCACGGCCCGCCCTGTTTTTTAAGGCAGGTAAATATTTTTTAAATTATACTCCAGTCACCACTACACCCTTGGCTTCTCCTTTCTCGTTGGTCCTTGGTCGAATGACTGGAGGTGACGTAGAGGGGAGGAGCTATATAGCAACTCTGCTGGGTGAATCCTCTTGCACTTCCTGTAGGGGAGCAGATAATATCCCACAAGTAATGATGACCCGTGGACTGATCACACTACAGAAGAAAGGAATTTATCAGGTAAGCATAAATTATGTTTTTCAGCACACGCTATAGAAGTCTATATACAGTTGCGATGCATCCGAAGCCCTGAAGTTAGTGTTGCATCGGTCTTTTGCACTCACGCTAACTTTTTACTTTCAACTTGTAATATGTGCACTAATGCGGCTGCAATAATTTTTTATTTGAGTGCAGTTGACACATGAGTGAAAAAATAAAAATAAATGGTGCGGTACTTGTAATCTGGCCCTATTTGTTTATGCAATTTGAAATCCAGATGTCCTGGAAATATTAGAGATATAACTTGTACTTATTACAAAAAATAAAAAGCTGTTTTTCTTTCCTAAGATATGGAGAGTCTACAATGTCATTCAATTACTAGTGGGAATATCACTCCTGGTCAGCAGGAGGAGGCAAAGTTCACCACAGCAAAGCTGTTAAGTGTCACTCCCCTACCCATAATCCCCAGTCATTCTCTTTGCCTCTGTCAATGGAGGAGGTGAAGTTTGGTGTCTGAAGAAATGAATTCCTTTTTCGGGTACTTTTCCCTGCAAGCAAGGATTTGAGTCCACGTCAATCTCTTCAGTAGAGTAGTGGTGGCTTTTAAGCAGTTAGAAAGTTGTGAGGTAGTACTTGCTTTGTTTCCTAACACATTACTGTCCATGGTACAGAAAGCCAGAGTTGGTTACTCTGTTCTTTCTTTTTCTATTGGTCTCTGTAAGGAGTATGTGTCCTTTCAAGCCTTGTGAGCTGTCTTCCTGCCAAACAGCTAGACTGCAGGTAATTGCTTTTGCCTTCTAGTTCTTGGAGACTTGCACTTCAGAAGAATATGTCATATGCAGTAGATGGGGACATTTTTAAAATACTTTATACAGGATTTTCTTTGGCAGTGGGTAGGCACATTATGTATGTTTAGATTAGGGGGCCTATTTATCAAGCTCCGTATGGAGCTTGATGCCCTGTGTTTCGGCTCGCCAGAAACACAAGTTATGAAGCAGCAATCTAAAGACCGCTGCTCCATAACTTGTCCGCCTGCTCTGAGGCGGCGGACAGAGATCGCCCGAAATCAACCTGATCCAATACAATTGGGTTGATTGACACCCCCTAATAGCGGCCTGAATCTGCATTGGGCGGTATTGCACCAGCAGTTTACAAGAACTGCTGGTGCAATGATAAATGCATAGAGCGTATTCCTTCGGCATTTATCAATGTGCAACGGACATGATCCGCAATATCGGATCATGTCCGATCGCACTTTAGTAAATAGGCCCCTAGGGGTTAATCTTCCCTTTATTGGGACATTTTTCCTCTTTTGGGCTAATTTTGTTGAAACACTTTATTAGTATATGTGTGGCTTACTTATAGAGAATAGCCCAATCAATCTTGGAATAAGGGGAAGCAATCAAAGAAACCCTCAGCTGAGTCTAAGTCAGCATGAAGGCTTGACCCCCGATCCGGGATCGGATCAAGTGGAGGGCAGACTTTCCCTGTTTTGTCAAGCGTGGATATGAGATGTCCCAGATCCTTGGGCTGTGGACATAGTATCTCAGGGTTACAAAATAGAATTCAAAACTTTCCCTCCCGGGGCGGATTCCTCCTCTCAAGATTATCTGCAGACCAGGTAAAAAGAGAGGCATTCTTTACCAGTGTTCAGGACCTTTCCTCCCTGGGAGTGATAGTTCCAGTAAGGGAACAGGGTCTAGGATTCTATTCAAATCTGTTCGTGGTTCCCAAAAAAGAGGGAACCTTTCGACCCATTTTAGACCTAAATTGTCTCAACAAGTTTCTCAGGGTACAGTCCTTCATGTTCCCATCCACAGCGATCATCACAAGTTCCTGAGATTTGCCTTTCTAGACAAACACTTTAAGTTTGTGGCTCTTCCGTTTGGCCTTGCCACAGCTCCCAGAATTTTCTCAAAGGTTCTGGGGGCTTTCTTGGCAGTGATCAGGTCTCGGGGAATTGGAGTTACTCAATACCTGGACGACATATTGGTTCAGGCGCCATCTTTTCAGCAAGCAAACTCTCTTTCAACAAGCAAACTCTCATACAGAGATCTTGTCGTCTTTTCTACATTCACACGGATGGAGAATGAATCTGGAGAAGAGTTTCCTTGTTCCAGCTACAAGGGTGGTTTTCTTAGGAACCATAATAGATTCCCTATCTATGAAAATTTTTCTGACAGAGGTCAGAAAATTGAAGATTCTTTCCTCTTCCCTCTCTCTTAAGTCTACTGTTTGGACGTCAGTAGCTCAATGTATGGAGGTAATTGGTCTGATGGTCGCTTCTATGGACATCATTCCCTTTGCTCGATTCTATTTGAAAGCTCTGCAGTTATCATTGCTCAGACAATGGAACGGAGACCATTCGGATCTGTCTCAGAGGATATATCTAGACCACTCGACAAGAGACTCTCTCCCATGGTGGCTTGCTCAGAAGCATCTGTCTCAGGGCACATGCTTCCGGAGACCTTCCTGGGTGATTGTGAACACGGACGCCAGCCTGATAGGCTGGGGAGCAGTCTGGGACTTGTTAAAGGCGCAGGGACTATGGACTCTGGAGGAGTCTACTCTCCCAATAAACATCTTGGAGTCGAGAGCGATTTACAATGCTTTGATGGCTTGGCCTCAATTGTCTTTAGCCCAGTTTATCAGGTTTCAGTCGGACAACATCACCTCAGTGGCTTACATCAACCACCAGGGAGGAACTCAGAGTTCCTTAGCCATGAAGGTGGCACAGATTATTCAGTGGGCGAGAGCTCACAATTGTTGTCTATCTGCCATCCACATTCCTGGAGTGGACAACTGGGAAGCAGATTTTCTGAGCAGACAGACATTTCATCCGGAGTTGTTCTCCAGGTTAACCCTTAAATGGGAGGTGCCAGAGATAGATCTGATGGTGTCTCGGCAGAATGCCAAGCTTCCAAGGTAGGTTCAATGTCAAGAGATCCTCAGGCCGCTCTGATAGATGTTCTGCCGGTTCCTTGGGATTTCCGTCTAGCATACCTGTTTCCTCCATTTGCACTCCTTCCACGAGTTATTGCTCATATATACAAGAGAGAGCATGGCCTCGCAGGATCAGGGTCTATTTCTCCATCCAAATTTTGTTTCTCTGAAGCTGACTGCTTGGAGATTGAACGCTTAGTTCTGTCTAAGCGTGGATTTTCTGAGTCGGTCATTGAGACCATGATCCAGGCTCGCAAGCCTGTTACTCAAAAAATGTACCATAAGGTATGGCGTAAATACCTTTATTGGTGTGAATCTAAGGGCTACTCTTGGAGTAGGGTCAGGATTCCTAGAATGTCTTTTCTCCAGGAAGGTCTGGAGAAAGGGTTGTCAGTCAGTTCTAAGAAAGGTCAGATTTCTGCATTATTAAGTTGCTATCTTGGAAGGTTTTGTTTCTTATTGCTATCTCTTCTGCTCGGAGAGTTTCGGAACTCTCGGCTTTGCAGTGTGATTCACCTTATCTTTCATGCAGATAAGGCGGTTATTCGTACTAAATTGGTGTTTCTTCCTAAAGTGGTTTCTGATAGAAATATTAATCAGGAAATTGTTGTTCCTTCTCTCTGTCCCAATTCTTCTTCTCATAAAGAACATCTGTTGCACAACTTGGATGTTGTGCATGCTCTAAAATTCTACCTACAGGCGACTAAGGATTTTCACCAGTCTTCTGCCGTGTTTGTTTGTTTCTCAGGAAAGCATAAGGGTCATCTCTTTCCCTCTGGTTGAGAAGTATGATTCGTTTTGCTTATGACACTTCTGGACAGCAGCCTCCTGAGAGAATTACAGCTCATTCTACTAGGGCTGGCTCCTCTTCTTGGGCTTTCAAAAATGAAGCTTCTGTGGAACAGATTTGCAAGGCTGCAACTTGGTCCTCTCTGCATACTTTTCCAAATGTTATACTTTTGCCTCGGCTAAGGCCTCTTCAAGTGGTGGTGCCTTCTGTTTAGGTCTGCCTGTCTTGTTCTCCCTCCCTGTTAATTTTTGTTCTGGGTATTGGTTCCCACTAGTAATTGAATGACGTTGTGAACTCTCCATATCCGGAAAGAAAGAAAATGATCAGGTAAGCGTACATTTTTTTTTCTCCTCCTTAGACACATTTTATTTGTTTATTCTTTACAGTTTACAATATAGACTTTAAACAAACATCTTGCACACATCAAACAGATTACAAACTCAGGGATGTAATCCCTTCTCCCCTGCTGTCTCTGATTATGAGATACATTCAAACAATGTAAGATACTATGTAGAGAAGTGACCGATATTTTATAATATGGTGAAAATGTTCTAGCTATCTAGTATCTATCTATTCTCGTTCAATGACAATTGATAGGTATTATTAAATAAATGTTAATAAGCCAGTAACACAGGGTCAGGGTACATTTTATGTGTATTATTAAAACAAATCTTAGCTTTAAATATTTATCTGTACTTGTATTTAGTTTGTACATCACAATTACATGCCTGCTCTCATGTGTTAAAGGGTCACAAAACCAAAATAATGATCTCATGATTCAGATAGAGCATATCATTTTAAACAACTTTACAATGTGCTTCTGTTATCAGTTTTGCTTCATTCTCTTTGTATTTTTTTTTTTTTTTTTTTTTTTTTTGTCTGAAACAAATTTTATTTGTCTGTGCACTTATCTAATTTATATAAATATTCAACAGTGGAGTAAATTAGAAGGACATAAAGTATGAACTATATATAAAAAAAACTGCCCATGATAGCTTTGGACATGCTATGGAGCTTAAAGGAACATAAAACAGTGCTAGATTGCAATATAAAATGTTAGTTATATATAGTAAAGCAACTTTACAATACACTTGCATTATTTATTGTGTCACCTTTCCTGTAATTTAAAATAGTTCTGTGTTTTCCCAAATCTGAGCATTAGTAGTGCACATTACAGTCTTATGGGTCCTTTATGGGGAGAGATAAGACAATATATTGCAAAGCAATACAAGTTTTGCTAACAATAGGAAAGTAACTAGCTGTGTCTACTCCAGTATCAAATCTGGATTGTATCCTCAAAAAAAGGCAAGTGGCAGGGGAAGTTTGACTTTTGAAAAACAAATGCATGAAACAGTGTTAATGCATTCCACTAATGTTCACACTTACTCAGTATGTTAACTTATAGCCATACTGCAAAACAAATCTTGTAATTAAAAGGTGTTTTAAGTAAATTGAAATTTTTTTTTTTTTTCTTGTCTAAATGTTTATAAACTGACATCTACGACATATAGACTGCTGGGCTACAGGATTTGATTTTTGGCCTCTCTAAGGAGCGTGGAGCAATTACAATTTTTACAGAAAAGAAATATATTTTTAGAATAAAAAAAGTAAAATAATAAAAGTTTATTTACTCTGCATAATTCACTGTTTTACATTGCAATCACAAAGTGTTTCAAATTAATTTTAATGTATCTATATTCTTTTTTTTTTTAAAGTAAATTTTTATTGAGGTTATAAATTGTAAACAATATATATAAAGAATCATACACAAAGTTGACAAGAAACAAAGTCAGACACTAACCCATAGCGTAATGTAATCCTCCACACAATGTTATAGATATTGGGTATTAAAGAAAAACCTCCATTTTATATATTTCTACAGTAAATTCCTCTCTTAGTACAATAAGCCTCTTTTGGGCCTAAGAAGATTCACATAAATTAGAATTAACTCTAAGGGGTTCAGTATCTAGTAGATAATGGCTTGGAAAGGCATAAGCAGCATGCTATATTGTAATATAATTATAACAGTGAAACCTCATTTTTTAGTTGTACCTTATGTGTGGCTCTGTGTGCACAATTATGTTATATTTACCAACCCTATCAACTATATATCAAACCAAGGGAGCAATACAATATAGACCAACATTAGATTATCATAATATAGTACAAACATACTAGAGTGCAAGAGGACATGGGACTTATTAGTGAGAATAATACGATGATAAACTTAATGTCCAAAAATGAATATTTAGAATGTCAGGGAAGGGCAAATCTAAAGTTATAACTCAAAACACCCACAATTAGACAGCTTTAACATACTGAATTATCTGTATATGGGATCCTAATGTGACCATTTCATGTCTAAAGAGTGCATGTTTCTAGCTATAGTCTGGTTTAATGGCGGGCAAAATCAGTATCCTAGAAACCCATAATATTAGGAGCAGCATACAGTTAGGCAGAACATTAGTTAAGTGCAACAATATATATCATAACAATGGCTGTCATATAATCAGGTACTAAATATATTACAATTAAAGTTCAGCCGGAGCTGTCCATTGCATAGTATAAACTGCTGCGTATTGTAGCACTAGGAGAGTCATGCAGAAATGGTTGGCCTTGTATCAGTCCGGTATTGCCAAGAATGTACATCACCCTACTCCGGATCTCCAGGATCGCATCGGATAGCTAACTTTCACTCCGCATCCCATAGCCACTCTCAGAATGTCTCTAGGGGAGGCTGCTTCACAAAGCATAATGTAATCATGAACAACAAGGCCACGCTTCAGCGAAATGAATATAGGGGCGGTAGGTAGGAGCTCCGTGCCTGTCAAGAGTGCGCTCAGCCCGGTTCCTACTCTCTCTTGCTGTGTAAGTTCCGATTGCTCTCGATTATCGATCACATTGTGTGTGACACATATACCTCGGTCTGGGAATGACATCCTCCCCTCGCTTTGTAGTGACATAGCCGGACTTTGCTGGAGGCCCGCATCGGGAGCGTGAGTTTCCAATCCAAGTTCGGCAGTACAATTGCTAGAAAGCTGCGATACAGCTGTCTCTCGCAACATGGCGCAAAAGCTAATTTCGAAGTTCGTCAGGATTTGCTCCAAAACACTAAGTATGCCTTCCATTGTCATGATGTAATCTCATAGGAGATGTTATCCCCCCTCAAATGTAGTTTGCAACAGAGAGAGGAATTTCTTCAGCGCAAAAGGCTGACTAGTTCGATACGTTAGATCGATGAAAGGGGGGGTTGGGAAAGGTATAGGCTGCTCCAAGGCCTCTGTAACGCACCTTCCCTGATCAGGTCTGCATGTTCTTGTTGGACAGAGAGAGTTAGATTGATCTGATCCCTGAGTTGTGACGATCACAGATCCCTTAGGAAAAGTCAGATCGGCAGGTCTCAGAAAGAATAATCAGCCGTTTATAACCACAACAAGGTGGAGCACTACTTAACAGCAGCCATCTTATTCGGTGGTCGGACACGCCCCCCTCTTTGTATCTTTTATTGAATGAGCAGCAATGCACTACTGTGAGCTAGCTGAACGCATCATGAATGCCAATGACAGCACGCATATATATGCAAACACCAATAAGCAGCTAGCTCACAGCTCCTAAGTCTACCTAGATATGCTTTTCAACAAAATATACCATAAGAACAAAGCAAATTAAATAATAGAAATAAACTGGAAAATTGTATGCTCTAGCTGAATCATGAAAGAAAAAATGGGGTTTCATGTCCCTTTAATGATATATGTTCATATGCCAGGCATGGACCATTATTTAACTCTGTGAGAGACATCTAATGGCACACAATCGTGCACCTGATCGTATATAAATTAGCCTTAGGCCTGTCCCATTTCAGAAGGGTTTTCTTGCAGTGGCCTACAGATATATTAGTATTATGTAAGTAATATATATTTATACTCATATGTGTTTCCTAGAAGGCTGATGCCATGATGGCTGAATACAAATATTCAAACATTTGCTTAAACATAATGCCACCTATTAATATGCCAAACCATTAGCCAATTAATAAATAAATATATATACACATGTATATTTATTTAAACATGGCTAACATTTGGTAGATTATCAGTCAGATCGAGACCTACAGTACCTGCTTGTTAAGCATATAAGTATATGTGAAATTATACAATCGTGGAGCACATAACAGCATTTTACTATTCTATATTGTCTCCAAAGTTTTGCACAAAGTTTCAAAGAAAATAGCCTTTTAGTTAATTGTGTGTTTTCT
Source organism: Bombina bombina (assembly GCF_027579735.1). Lineage (NCBI taxonomy): Eukaryota > Metazoa > Chordata > Amphibia > Anura > Bombinatoridae > Bombina > Bombina bombina. The sequence continues at coordinate 582,272,831 of NC_069502.1, forward strand.
TAATTGTATTTCAGGTGGAGTGACTAATACTGCACAGTACCAAAACAGATTAATGGTATACGACCCAGCGCAGGTAAGTTCTCTCAAGTGTAACATTAATAACATAGGCTACAGTTATTCAACTAAGGGGTATCAGTTACAGGGTGATAGTTAATGGTCTTAAGTTAGATAAATATAAAAATGTTCATTACATGAGGAATTAACCCCTCATATCTACCACTTTGGTATGTTAAAGGGACACTCAAGTCAAATTAAACTTTTATGATTCAGTTTTAAAAAAAATCCAATTTACTTCTATTATCAAATTTTTCAAAATCTTTTTAAATACATGCTTTCAGTGGAACAAGCTCCTACTGAGCATGTGTTCAGGCTCACACGGTATATGTATACTAGTCTGTGATTGGCTGATGTATGTCACATGGTACAGGGGGCCAGAAAATTGGAGAGAAAATAAATTTGACAGTAAAAAAATTCTACTGCTTATTTGAAATTCAGAGGAGGTGCTATTGCATTGTCTTTTTATTATGTACTTGTTAATTATGCAATTCTACAGTATTTAGTAGTCCTTTAAAGGGACACTTAAGTCAACATTTCCAATTAACTTCCATTATTACATTGTGCACAATCTTTTTAAATGCACACTTTCTGAGGTAACACCTGCTACTGAACGTGCATGAGATCACAGTATACATGTGTATACAAATAAAGGTATAACAAACTCTGCTTATCCATTACTACCAATTCAATTTAAAAAACCCATACACTACTTGTGGTAAAGATAGCTAAAAAATAAATATATATATATATATAATTTGTTGATTGGGGTAGCCGTGTTAGTCAACTGATTTAGATACCAAAATGACAGGAGTATTGCATTGAGCAATGATACTTTTTTATTGGACTTACTATACATTTTAAGTAGACAAACTTTCAGAAGAATTGCTTCCTTTCTCAAGTCTGAAGAAATGCTAACCAATTCAATGGAATTTACAGATTATATATTGAAAAACAGGATGGCTAAAAGGACAGAAAAAGTTAAATTTATCAATCCATGGTGGTCAAGGCGTACATATTCGCCCCTGTCCACCCAAGCTCTCCTCTGGCGAGCAGCAGATTATCATTTTCATTTCAAATGTGTTTCTTTCAATGGTGTTTTTGAAGTCTATGAGAATCTTGATTTTGAGGTTTTGGGTGAAGTGGTCAGTTTGGGTGAAATATTGACCAACAGGGGTACAGTATTTTGTTTTGCAGTGATTCATCCGAATGTGCAGTTTTTTGCTTGTTTCTCCAATATAACATCCCACTTTACATTTGTAGATATACATAAATATGCCCCTTTAATATTAAAGGATTTATTCTTGTGATTTGGTGTGCTGTTTTCACAAATGTGTTGAAATAGAGGTTTATTGCAGCGCTTTGTTCCTTTCTGAATGTTCTATTTCTCAAGGGGTAGCTTCCTGTGGACTAGTTTCTGTTATAGGTTAGGTGGTTGTCTGAATACCAGGATTGGAGGTTGTGGATTTTTTTTTGTATGTGGGATCCTCTGTGAGTAGTGACTGTAAGTATTTTATGATTTTTCATATCCCTTCCAGAGCAGGGGTTAAATTTGACTACTAGTGGGACACGTGATATGTTTTTCTTTTCCCTGTATTGTAGCAAGTGTTCAGGTGGATTATTGAGGGTTATTTTTTTATTTATAACCTAAGCCCCTTTATGAGGTTTATTGACACCTCCCTCCTCTCCCTGGACTCGGACATCTGCAACACTTTCTGTCCTTTTAGCCATCTTGGCCTCCATTACATATAAAGCGTCGCCCGCAAAAGCCGGAGACGCCAGATTTTACGCGATTTTGGTATTACATATATGGCGTAGCATACAAGTTACGCGCGTATATTTCACCCGTCGCTCTCAATTTTTACTCCCATAGGCTAACATGGGACCGCATCGTAAATCGGTATCCAATATCCAGCGCAAGGCCTTACGTGGCGAAAATGGAGAAATCTTACTCCATTTTTACCTCGCCATAAAAGGCAGCCATAGCAGGCCTTGCGCTGAGTATGGGAGCACCGTAACTCCATAAAATGCCTGCAAAAATAAACTAACACCTACCACATGCGCAATGTCTATCTACCTGTCAACCGCAATCCCCCACCGCAATAACTAATAAACTCTATTAACCCCTAAACCGCCATAGCCCACACCGCAAGTAATAACTAAATTATTAACCCCTAAACTGCCATAGCCCACAACGCAATTAACCTATTCAAATATTAACCCCTAAACCGCCATAGCCCACATAGCCTATTAAATGTATTAACCCCTAATCTGCCGCCGCCAATGTCGCCGCCACTATAATAAAGTTATTAACCCCTAAACCTAATTCTAACCCTAACACCCCCTAACTTAAATATAATTTAAATAAATCTTAATAAAATTACTATTATTAACTAAATTAATCCTATTTAAACTAAATACTTACCTATAAAATAAACCCTAAGATAGCTACAATATAATTAATAATTACATTATAGCTATTTTAGGATTTATTTTTATTTTACAGGCAACTTTGTATTTATTTTAACTAGGTGCAATAGTTATTAAATAGTTATTAACTATTTAATAGCTACCTAGTTAAAATAAAGACAAATTTACCTGTAAAATAAAACCTAACCTAAGTTACAATCACACCTAACACTACACTATCATTAAATAAATTAAATAAATTAACTACAATTACCTAAAATTAAATACAATAAAATAAAATAAACTAAAGTACAAAAACAAATACTAAATTACAGAAAATAAAAAAAATTACAAGAAGTTTAAACTAATTACACCTAATCTAAGCCCCTTAATAAAATAAAAAAGCCCCCCAAAATAATAAAATCCCCTACCCTATACTAAATTACAAATAGCCCTTAAAAGGGCTTTTTGCGGGGCATTGCCCCAAAGTAATCAGCTCTTTTACCTGTAAAAAAAGATATAAACCCCCCCCAACATTAAAACCCACCACCCACACACCCAACCCTACTCTAAAACCCACCCAATCCCCCCTTAAAAAAACCTAACACTACCCCCTTGAAGATCTCCCTACCTTGAGCCGTCTTCACCCAGCCGGGCACAAGTGGACCTCAAGAGCAGCAGAAGTCTTCATCCGATCCGGCCAGAAGAGGACATCCAGACCGGCAGAAGTCTTCATCCAGGCGGCATCTTCTATCTTCTTCCATCCGGAGCAGAGCGGGTGCATCTTGAACACATCCGACGCGGAGCATCCTCTTCCATCCGACAGCGACTGAAGAATGAAGGTTCCCTTAAATTATGTCATCCAAGATGGCGTCCCTTCAATTCCGATTGGCTGATCGGAATTAAGGTAGGAAAAATCCTATTGGCTGATGCAATCAGCCAATAGGATTAACCTCGCATTCTATTGGCTGTTCCAATCAGCTAATAGAATGCGAGCTCAATCCTATTGGCTGATTGCATCAGCCAATAGGATTTTTCCTACCTTAATTTC